>NC_053026.1:275331401-275459346 GCF_003073215.2 Triticum urartu
TAGGAAGGGTAAAAGGTATGAGGTGGAGCTGCAGCAAGCGACTATCATATATGGTGACTAAACATACGCAAATGAGAGCGAGAAGAGAAGGCAAGGCGCGTTCGATAAAACTATGATCAAGAAGTGATCCTAGAACAACCTACGTCAAGCATAACTCCAACACCGTGTTCACTTCCCGAACTCCGTCGAGAAGAGACCATCACGGTTACACACGCGGTTGATGTATTTTAATTAAGGTCAACTTCAGGTTTTCTACAACTAGACATTAACAATTCCCATCTGCCCATAACCGCGGGCACGGCTTTCTAAAGTTCATAACCCTGCAAGGGTTTCCCAACTTAGCCCATCACAAGCTCTCACGGTCAACGAAGGATATTCCTTCTCCCAAGATAATCCGATCAGGCTCGGCATCCAGGTTACAAGACATCCTCGACAATGGTAAAACAAATCCAGCAAGATCGCCCGATGCGCCGACATCCTGATGGGAGCTGCACATATCTCGTTCTTAGGGCAACACCGGATGAACACTATGTATAGCTAAAACCAGCCCTCAATTTTCCCCGAGGTGGCGCCGCAAGTGGCTCTGTTTCGGACCAACACTTAGACAAGCACTGGCCCGGGGGGGTTAAAATAAAGATGACCCTTGGGCTGGCCTAACCCAAGGGAAAAAGGCTAGGTGGCGAATGGTAAAACCAATGTTGGGCCTTGCTGGAGGAGTTTTATTCAAGGCAAACTATCAAGGGGTTCCCATTATAACCCAACCGCGTAAGGAACGCAAAATCCGGGAACATAACACCGATATGACGGAAACTAGGGCTGCAAGAGTGGAACAAAACACGAGGCATAAGGCCAAGCCTTCCACCCTTTACCAAGTATATAGATGCATTAATTAAATAAGAGATATTGTGATATCCCAACAAGTAAACATGTTCCAACAAGGAACAACATCTCCATGTTCCAACAAGGAACAAACTTCAATCTTCACCTGCAACTAACAATGCTATAAGAGGGGCTGAGCAAAGTGGTAACATAGCCAAACAACGGTTTGCTAGGACAAGGTGGGTTAGAGGCTTGGTTCAACAATATGGGAGGCATGATAAGCAAGTGGTAGGTATCGCAGCATAGGCATAGCAAAAGAGCGAGCAACTAGCAAGCAAAGATAGAAGTGATTTCGAGGGTATGGTCATCTTGCCTGAAATCCCGCAAAGAAGAAGAACGAGTCCATGAAGAAGGCAGACGGACGTAGATGAGCGGATCCTCACAACTCTGAAACAAAAACCGAAGATAACGCGAGAAGTAACCCGTAAGGGAGCAAACAACATAGTAAACAACCATCACATAATCATCGCATGATGCACAACAAGTATGATGCATGTCCGGTTTAAAGAAGCATGGCATGTCAAAGTGCAACAAACAACACTACAAATTAAGTGGAGCTCAATATGCAACGGGTTGCATATTGACGGAACACCACATCAATTATTTAGTTCTCTCTCGGTTATGTACTCACTAATATTAAATGTTGTTAAGCAAGTCAAGAGATGATACATAACAAAATTATACCATCTAAACAATTTAAATGGGGTCGGGTACAATAAACAACAAACCCGGTAAAACCCCATATGCCTTAGTAATTTAAAGCAACAACAATTTAAACATTTTAATTGTTGTTATCATGATGCGGATGACATGTGCAAGTTTTAAGCAATTTTTTATTAAAAGTTGACAAGAGCATTGTGAAGCATTTGTCATTGTGGTGGAAAGGAAAGGGGTGCCACAGCAACGATAACGACAATGGTGCCACAGCAACGTTCCGGTTCTGGTAACTCGATTGAGATACTGATGCAAAGGAGAAGTGTGCGGATGCGTGCAAAAGATGGTGGGGTGCTCCCGGATACCGGGTGTCCCATGAGTCGACGACGGTGTGAAACGAGGGAACAACTAATGTTCACGGGTGGATTACAACAACCAACATGCAACTCATACAACTCATGCATACGGTCCACGAGTGGTCGTCTCGGGGTTATACCTTCAAAGCGTGCCTTTTCGGAACGGATCAAGTTTGTAGAGGAAGTAGGCGTTCTTGCCATGTTCGTAAAGGTAGTAGTTGTACTCAAGCCGTAGTGGAAGTAGTGGTTCAAGAGTCGAAGAGGAAGTAGTCGTTCATGTCCGTAGATGTTCGGGGTCACGATACGGAAATTGACGTCCACGGGGTCTTCAGCGACGGTCGTGGTACATGTTTTGAAGGGGAAGTAGAGGTTCTCGCGATCTCGGTGATGGCAGTCAAACTTGACGCTCCGAAGGGGTACTTGGCGGACAACGATCGTCGTGTGACTTGTCGGTCCATGAAGTCGATCTCCCGCGTATTGTCGTACACGTATCAGAGAAGAACTTGGCATTCCGACGGGTTACACTTGTCGTCGTGGGAACTTGGTGAATCCGAGGTCTTCGAGGTTGACGGTAGTTGTACATCTCATAGTGGAACTTGACGGATCTGAGGACTCCGACGTAGTGGTACTTGGCGAATCCCGAAACGTTCTTGACAATCCAAAATGCCACAAGTGAGATGCACATCCACGTAGTCTTCCGACTTGGGCTCCGGGTTCCAGATTTGACAAGCCTAGGGAGACGATGGAGATAGCAAACAACGGAGCATGAACAGACACAAGGCCACGGACAAGACTTGGGGCTTCCCGAACCCACGGAAACGGCCGGCAGCAGGAGGCTGCTAGTAGAGGCAGGGCCACGCCGAGGTCGAAGGTGGCCGGGGGAGCTTGACATAGGTCGTCCGTGGTCGGACGAAGTAGCAGCAGCATGGCACGACAGCGCACGCAAAGCTGCAGGCCTGCGTGGTGGCCTCCATGGCCGGGCGAGCAGAGGGGCGTCGAGGCGCTGAAGATGAAGGAGACAAAATGAGAGGGATGGCGCAAGACGGCGGTGCTCGTCATGGGGGCTTGGCGAAGAGCAGCAGCAGCGGGGCTCGCTGCCGGCGTGGGGAGGCAGAACGGCGGAACAGGAGGTCGACGAGATGTTTGCACGATGATGGCCTCGGGAGGGCCATGACGCGGTGCAAGCAGGGAGCATATCAGGATACTACTGCTCGCGTGCTCCAGCGCAGGCTGAGCTAGCAGCGAGGAGGAGAAGGGAGCTGGGGCGCACCGGAGGAGAAGCAGGGCGCGGAGGAGCTTGAGCGCGGGACGGTGCAAGACGGTGTTCGCACTCCTACGGGCGTCCATGGCGACGGCGGCTTCTGGCTGGTCCGGTGGCTAGACTCCGGCGACGAGGAGGGGGCAAAGGGGAACGAGACGAGGGTGTGGTGCAGCTCTCTCTCTCTCTCCCTGCAAGTGGCGGCGCTAGGAGGAGAACGAAGGGAGGCGGCGCACGGTAGGAACGAGAGGGAGATCGAGAGATGGGGGGAGGGGGGTTCGAGCGCACGGGATGGGATCGGGCTCCTCCCTGACGGCGCTAGCAGGGAAAGGGAGATGAGGAGGGGATCGGGACAGGGCGGCTAGGGTTGAGAAGGCAGGGGCCGGCTGGGCCTAAAGTAACAAATGGGCCAGAGGAAGAGGTTGGGAGGCCCAGGTGGCCAGAGGCCTGGCTGGGCTCTCTCTCCCTTATTTCCTTTTTTAAAATTTTGTTTATATAAATGAACAATCAACAAAGGGGAAAATCCAGGGGTTTTTGGTTAGGGATATGAGATATATAATTATATATCTGGAACCCTGGATTTATGTAGGGTTTGAATAAATTGCTCTGGCTTTTTTTAGAAGGTAGAAAAATAATTAGAGTTTGAATTATTCTCAAACTTCAATCATTTTTGAACCTGACCAAAACAACGCCAAATGAGATGAAATTTGGCAGAGAGGTTGAAGGAAAGGTGTCTGGTTTATAGGAAAAGAATGAACATTTATGGATTACAGAAAATGGCACTCGCAAAAAAATGAAAGGAAAAAGAAGGAAGAAGGCGGTGACGACACATGGGTAGATTTGAGAGAGATGGGAAGGGGTTGACACAAATGACAAGAATAGAGCAAGACAACATCATGAAGAATGCAATGCACATGGTGATTATGATGAAATGCAAAATGGCAAGAGGCATGATGCAATGCAAACAATGATGACATGACGAAATGCAACAAACAAATAAAACACCCGGCGACAACGGAAAACATGGAAGACGTCTGAAGCCTCGCTCTCAGGGTGTCACAAAAACACTTGATAAAATTGCAACTGAACAACAGAAAGCTATGGAACATATTCAAAAACTGTTAGACAAAAGCGATGACCTGTTAGACACTGAAATGACTCGATCTCAGTCCTTAATTGAAGACATAAAAAATCTTCATGTTAAGTATGAGGAACTTGAAAGTCGTCATGAAACGCTCTCAACAACTCATGAAAAGCTTTCCTATGATTATCTTCAAAGCAAGCAAGATCTTGAGAAATTGAGAGCGGCTCATGAAGATCTTCAAAAGGAAAACGAGTCACTTCGCGCCAAACAGATCAGTTCTGCTCAGGAAGGATTTGAACCACCATGTCTTAAATGCATTGAGCGTGACAATGCTACTTCTGTTGCTGGGTGTTCTACTGCTGCTACTATTGCAATATCTTCAACTGCTGATGTGGTAACTAACCCCTCTGCTAAGGATTCCACTGCTATTGCTGATGAGAATGCTAGGTTGAAGACATTGCTAACAGGGATGTTCAAAAGTCTCAAAGGGCATCAGACACTATGTGATGTCCTCAAAAGGCAGATCCTGAACCGAAACCCTAGGAAAGAGGGTGTTGGGTTCAAAAGGAAAATGAATGATGATGGCTCTTACTGGAAACCTGAGAAGTACCCCAAAACCACATGGGTTGTTGCAAAGGGACCTTCAGTGGATCCATCCACCCTATCTGGCTTCACTTGTGCTAATCCCATTGTTAATGATGAATCCTTTGATGCAAACTATAAACTGTTTAAGAATCAGAATGGTGAAATGTTTGCCAGGTATATTGGTACTAACTGCAGGAATGGGCCGCCTATGAAGAAAGTCTGTGTGCCGAAAAGGTGTTTGGAGAATCTTCTTGTGAATGTTGTCATGACGCCACAAGTGAAGAAGACAAACCCCAGACCATAGGCTTCATATGGTCCAAAGGCTTCATATAGATAGAGGACTCACCTGAGTCGCACTAACGCAAATGTTTTGCAGGGAAACCTTACTCAGGCCTATGAATATGAGCGTGTTTCATGAAACCGCCATGTTCATAAGACCAAGAACTATTCTGCTTATTCTTATGAGTACTATTGTCCACCTGCAAGACTTTTTGCTAGGGCTCCAAAGCCAAAGTTCTCAGATGCTGCACTTAGACTCATTGCTTCGAAACCACCCTTGAAGATGTGGGTGGCTAAGAAAGCTTAACTCTCTTTTGCAGAGAAAGGTCTCCAGCCGAAAACCAAAATCGTCTGAAGCTATTGCTGGGGACCTTAAACATCTTGTAGGGCGCAAGATCAAATGCCCAAATGGTCTTATTATGTATTTTGTTCCTTAGTCGCTTGCTACTTGCCCTATCAGTCCTAACCTCGATCCAAGCTTTCATAATCCACTTGCTCGTCAAATGTTTATGCTTCACAATTCTCTTCATGAAGCCTACCCCCCTAACTGCACTATAGGGTACGACACCAGCTGCTTCAGAATGGATCATTGATAGTGGGTGTACTAATCACATAACTGGCAAGCGAAGCCTTCTTATGGACTCAACCTTACGTCCATCTGACAAAATTCACATCATATTTGCTGACACTGGTAAAAGCAAGGTATTGGGTCTAGGTAGAGTTGCAATCTCAAAGGATCAACACATGGATAAAGTCATGCTTGTTGAATCCCTTGGTTTCAACTTAATGTCTGTCTCAATGCTTTGCTATTTAAACATGATTGTGATGTTTGGAAAATATCGTTGTCTTGTTTTAATGGAATCTGACAAGTCTCTAGTGTTTGAAGGGTATCAGAAAGATGATTTGTACGTGGTAGATTTCTCAGCAGGACCACAACTTGTCGTATGTCTTCTAGCAAAAGCTTCAGAATGCTGGCTCTGGCATCGGAGGCTAGGGCATGCTGGCATGAGGAACTTGCACACTCTTGCAAGAAAGAAGCATGTCATAGGCATCGATGGCGTCAAGTTCAAGAAGGATCACTTATGCGGTGCCTGTGAAGCAGGAAAGATGACGAGGGCCAAGCATCCCTCGAAGACAATCATGACAACAACTCAACCCTTTGAACTGCTCCACATGGACCTTTTCGGTCCCACTCATTACTCAACTCTTACTACTACTGCTTGTCTCTATGGCTTTGTCATTGTTGATGATTATTCAAGATATACTTGGGTGCATATAATCCTCTACAAGACTAAAGTGCAGGATGTCTTCAGACGCTTCGCCAATCGAGCCATGAACAACTATGGCATCAAGATAAAGCACATCAGAAGTGACAATGGCACTGAATTCAAGAACACTGGCCTAGATACGTATCTTGATACTTTGGGCATCACACATGAATTCTCAGCTCCGTACACGCCATAGCAGAATGGCGTCGTGGAACGCAAGAACAGAACACTTATTAAGATGGCCCGGATGATGCTTGATGAATACAAGACTCCAAGAAAGTTCTGGCCTGAAGCCATTGATACTGCATGCCATATCATCAACCGTCTTTATCTTCACAAGCTTCTGAACAAGACATCCTATGAGCTCCTTACTGGCAAGAAGCCAAATGTCAGTTACTTCAGAGTATTTGGTGCCAGGTGCTGGATAAAGGATCCACATCACACTTCAAAATTTGCACCGAAAGCACATGAAGGTTTTATGCTTGGATATGGAAAGGATTCGCACTCCTACAGAGTCTTCAACCTCTTTCACTATAAAGTGGTTGAAACTGTGGATGTGCGGTTCGATGAGACTAACAGCTCGCAAAGAGAGCACCTGCCAAATGTGCTAGATGAAGTTCCATCCAGTGAATCAATCAAACTTATGGGAACTAGAGAAATCATACCATCTGAAGCTCAGCCTGAAGAGGAACTTATCATCTCCGCACCTGATCAACCTGAAGACAATGCTCAGCCTGAAGACAATCCTTCTAACGATGACAATGATCAGCAAGAGCAAAATCTTCGTACTATACATCCTCGTGTTGCAAATGAAGTACAGATTGAGAGAATAATTGATAGCATCAATGCACCAGGTCCACTCACTCGTTCAAGGGCAACACAGCTAGCAAATTTCTGTGGGCACTTCGCATTTGTCTCAATATCTGAACCCAAGAAAGTTGATGAAGCCTTCATGGAACCTGAATGGATTCAAGCTATGCAAGAAGAGCTTCAACAGTTTGAGCTGAATAATGTTTGGGAACTGGTTAAGCGTCCGGATCCTCGTAAGCACAATATAATAGGAACTAAATGGATATATCGCAACAAGCAAGATGAGCATGGTCAAGTTGTCAGAAACAAAGCTCGTCTTGTTGCTCAAGGATACACTCAAGTTGAAGGGATTGACTTCGATGAAACATTTGCTCCTGTGGCTGGGCTTGAAGCCATACGCATACTATTGGCCTATGCAAATCATCATAACATTCTTCTGTATCAAATGGATGTGAAGAGCGCTTTTCTCAATGGCAAGATTGAAGAAGAAGTGTATGTTGCACAACCGCCTGGCTTTGAAGATCCAAAACATCCTGACATGGTGTACAAGCTCAACAAGGCACTGTATAGCCTCAAACAAGCCCCTCGGGCTTGGTATGACACACTCAAAGACTTCCTGAAGAGCAAAGGCTTCAAACCTGGTTCCCTTGACCCCACTCTCTTCACAAAGACTTATGATGGTGAACTGTTTGTGTGCCAAATATATGTGGATGACATTATCTTCGGCTGCACCAATCAGAAATACAGTGAAGAGTTTGGATATATGATGCAAGAGCAATATTAGATGTCCATGATGGGTGAGCTGAAGTTCTTCCTTGGTCTTCAAATATGTCAGCAACGCAACGACATCTTTATATATCAAGAGAAATACCTCAAAGATTGCCTGAAGAAATTTGGGATGCAAGACTGCAAAGGCTTCACTACGCCAATGCCAGCCAAACATCATCTGGGTCCCGACGACAATGGTAAAGAGTTCGATCAAAAGGTATACTGCTCCATGATTGGTTCCTTGCTTTATTTATGTGCATCTTGGCCAGATATCATGTTTAGTGTTTGCATGTGTGCCCGGTTCCAAGAGGCACCAAAGGAATCGCATCACTTAGCTGTGAAGCGAATTCTCAGATATTTGGCTCACACCCCAACACTAGGATTATGGTATCCAAAGGGCTCAGAGTTTGATCTAGTTGGATTCTTGGATGCTGATTATGCTGGTGACAAGGTGGATGTCAGGCACATGTCATTTTCTGGGACGGTCACTTGTATGTTGGTCTTTAAAGAAGCAGAACTGTGTATCTCTCTCCACTGCTGAATCTGAATACATTGCTGCTGGATCTTGCTGTGCTCAGCTTCTATGGATGAAGCAAACACTCAAAGACTATGGCATTCATCTGAAGCAAGTGCCACTCTACTGCGACAACGAAAGCACCATCAAGATTGCCAACAACCCAGTTCAGCACTCGAAGACAAAGCACATTGAAATTCGTCATCACTTTCTCAGAGATCATGTCATGAAGGAAGATATTGATATCATACATGTCAACACTGAAGAGCAATTGGCAGATATCTTCACCAAGCCCTTGGATGAGAAGAGGTTTTGCAAGTTATGGTGTGAGCTAAATATCTTGGAATCCTCAAATGTCCTATGATCAGGCACACATCCTAACGCTTAAGCATGTTTTATGACATAGATGTGCAACACACGAAGTAAAGTATATCTTCAATCAATGAAGACTTACATTCTGAGTGTGAATGTATTAATGTGGAATTTGACTTCGGAGCGCCACGATAATTGTGCGCCGTGTATGGGTATAATATTTCCTATACGGTGGGTAACGCCACCACCAAAATTCTTCCTTTGAAGTGTCTATCTCATGGCGTTACATTTGCAAAGTCTTCGCATTTTGTTTGTCTTCAGTGATTAAAATGTTCTCCTGTTTATCTTCAACTTACTGATTTGGTTTCTGTCCTCTACAGCATTCACTTATAGCTATGGCTTCTTGATGAATTTTTTTAACTAAGTGAATGTGATCGGACCCTAACCCCTCTATGCTTCTTTCCTAAGTCTATCTATCCAAATTATATGCATTCTATTGACACTGTCAAAATGTCTTCTCAGCATCCATGTCATCAGAAGACACAGAGACAAACATTAATCTGTTTTCAATGCTAAATCCTTTCACCTAAAACCTAGAGAAGTGGGAACGACCACCCGACAATCCAGGCGTGCGTGGGAACGTGGAACAACCTCCGATGTGTTGCATGATAGCCACGTGTCCTTCGGATGTGAATCGCCAGGGGCACTTGTGTAATAACACTGTGCCGTCCCTATCCCTACAAATACACGCCTCACCACAGTCATTATCCCTTCTTCCACTCTCGCACAAACCCTAGCGCCACCGCTAGCCCTCGACGACGCCGGCGACGAAGCGCTTAGCTGCCGCGACCTCACCGACGCCGTCTTCACGCCGGCTGCGGACATCGTCTTCTCTACCGTCGCCGTAGGTGTCCTCCATCGCCAAGTTAGGGCACGGACGATCGAACTGCTCGGCCTCCTCTCCCACTCCGTCTAGCAGTTCTTCGTGTGGTAAATAAAACTTCCTTTTTATGGCCCCTTTGATCTTATAGATTCATCACTTTCTACCACAAGCAGTTTCTGTTCACACAAGTTAGATCTATTTCATACCGCATCTCATAATATGCCTAGTATGTTCACTTATGCTTCACAAAGTAGTTAGATTCCTCACTTGTACTTATTCGTGGATTCATACAAATCTGGAACCAACTCTCTATCTATGAGTGAATGTCTTCGCACTATGAGGTCAATGTCTTCTAAACTGATTTATCTTCAAAATCTTCTGAGAATGCATATGACCTCTTCCCCTTCCCTCGCACCTTAATGATGTCACGGGTACATGTCCGTGGGAGAATCCCTTGGTTCTCATAGTCTACATTCGTTTGCAGAATTCTTACAACATCACATTAACTCTCCCGAAGCTAGTTCCTGTTTGACCAGCAAGCGGAAGCCTTTGAAAACTTTGTCAGTTTTGAAGCCTTTCAGTTTAAACTTCATGGCACCAGAGAAATCTACAAGGAAGGGTGGCAGACAGCATCGTGGAAACACCTCAAGAGATTTGCCTCCTGACCTCTATGAGCTGTACAAGACAGATCCGGAGGAGGACTACAATCAGCGGAAAACTTGAATCCAATGGATTCGAAGATATTGGGCAGAACAATGGTTCAAGTACAGGTTCGTGACCCAGGAGTATGCTGAGAAGAATGCCATCAAACGACCATGGGGAGACATCCTATACAGAAATCTTCAACCCAGGTCCAGAGCTGAAGCCATTGAACAAGGCTTCTATCCCTGCATGGTCCGTGGACCACAGCCTGCAGATGCAGACCCATCTTCATTGCTATGGTGTCGTGATGACAATCTGTTCAAGCGCAACTTCCAGTTTGCCAAGAATTCGGCCAAAGAAAACAAGAAGTCGCGGGGATTAGACTTCAACCCAGGTCCCTCTGCTCCTCGTGCCGATGGCTCACGCGAAGCTGAACCCAATCTTGCTGGGCCCTTCTACAACCTGGAAGGTCTCATCACTCATATTATGGTTCAAGGGGCAGTCATGGGTCAACATGCAGATGATGTTGAATCTGACGAAGCACATGCACCACCGAAGCCAAAGAAGCTGAAGAAGCCTAAAGCTTCAAAGCCTGCCCCAGCACCAAAGGTCTTACGGGCGAAGCCTCTGGACACTGCACCTCCTGAACACAGTGTGAAGTCTGAATATTTGTCACGCATCTCCAAGCCTTCCAAAGTGAAGATGCCCTTGCAACCCACTAGCCAAGCACTGACTGTTGCTGCTATTCTGCGTAATGACGCCATTGACCTGTCCAGCGACGACGATCTTAGCGATGACGCTCTTGAGCAGTTGATCAAGAGCAAGCAAGAGGCAGAAATCTTCAATGACCTTCCTCTCTTTGATGTTGAAATCATCAACACATTCATTGATGAGTGGTTTGACAGCCCAAATGTCAGTTTTGATGATCTTCAGCTTCCGATTGGCCTCAGCGTCGCCTTCCATGGAGCCATTGCTGCTGAATTGGCTCTAGCTCAGAAGATTGTTGAACTGAAGCATAAGATAGATTATGAAAAGGCTCAGTTCAAGAAGCACATGGCCAAGCTAAATGTTGAAGACATTCAGAACTTCCAGACCATGATGCATGAGCTAAAGGAAGCATTCCGAACCAAGCGCGAAGAAGCCAAAGGTTCTCATGAGCGCATGAAGGATCTTGCTGCTAAATGTGTCCAAGGATACAATGAGGCTAAAAAGCGCAAGGCCTTGGGGCGACCAGGAATCGACCCCAGAATGGAGGCCAAGAAGAAGAAGCCAGCTGTGGCAGAACCCGAAGCACCAAAGAAGCCTAAGGTCCCCACAGTGGCTTCAAAACTGAAGAAAACAAGGGCTGCTGAAGCTGAAGCCAGAAAGCGCAAAACCAAGGGCACTACTGATGATGCTCTTCCAACCAAGAAACGCAAAACCAAGAAGAGAGATCGGGCTGCTCCCTCAGAGCCCCTTAATGTCGAGCCAATCTCAGTGGCTCTTCCTGCGTCTAAACATCGAGAGCGCCAATTGATAGTTCATGAGCCTGCTTCCACAAAGGCTCCTGAAGCTGAAGAAAATCCTGAAGTTGATCCAGCTGTTGACCCCACCGCAGCTGAAGACATTGGTCCTCACGACAATGTTGAAGATGATGAAGTCCTTCCTCAGATCGAGCACCAATTGGTATCATCGCGTGTGCTCATGCACAACGAACTCATCAGCATTGGTCGTCCTCTGACGCCAACTGCTCAGGATGCATCGTGGGCTGATCACCCACAGAGACAAGACACTCCAAGCTCTCCCCAACCGCAAGCTACCCCATCAGTGCAAGATGACGATGACTTCGAGGCCCAGTGCACTCCATATCCACAAGAGTCGCCCGCATTACGCAGGCTTCGCAAAGGACCAAGGCCCCAAGTCACTCCCATAATGCACGTGTCTGAATCCGAAGCCAAAATGGCTGAAGATATTCCGGTTGCATCAGCCGATGAAGAAGAATCCCCAAGAGTTGAAAGAGTTGCTACACCCCCGTCCCACCAATATGTTGTTCTCGAGGAGAACGTGACTGACCCTCCAGCTTCTGAAGTGGAGGTTAACAACCCTGAGGCAGCCACCAACATCACCGCTGACGCCAATGACGTTGTCATGGCTGAAGCCAATGCGGCGCCCGAAGCCAATGAGGCGCCAGAAGGCAATGAGGCACCAGAAGTCAATGCAACACCAGAAGTCAATGCTGAAGCACCTGAGGTCCAAGCACCTGAAGCAAATGTGGCCCCTGAAGCCCATGAAGACAATGCCAATGCCCCTGTCCCCCCTCCAAGACCTCACACAATGGAGCTGGCATTTGATCGTGGTCAGCATGTTATGGTCCGATGGCCCATTCTGACTCCTCCACCTGCTGCTGGTCCACAATTTGAGTACCATGCCGAGCACATGCCTCAAGTCCAAAAGCCCAAGCCAAGACTTCCATGATTCCCAGGCACTGCCACTTCACCTGGGGTCTTCAATGCAAATGGCTTCGTGGCACATAATACCTTCTTCAACAACTCCAAGAACCCTTATACAAGACCACGCATTTCCTCAGATCGGTTCTGGAGCTATCAGCAGCGCAGCTACTATTCCTGTGTCCTATACAATCAAGGGCGCATATTTCCACATATGCGCCTCGACTCTGAAGCTATAGCTGGACTGCCCTGCCTTGAAGAAGCATTGGATTGTTTTAGAGATGCTGGAATATTGCAGTTTGTCACTGACAATGAGGACTGGAATGAAGAGCTTCTGCTCCATTTCTATGCAACTCTCCACATTCGAGGCTACAACAGGGATCCACAGACTTGGGTCCTTGAGTGGATGACAGGCAATGTCCATCATGAAGCTAAAGCTCTTGATATCATTGAGCTCACAGGCCTGCCCACTCCTGGTGAATACTATGAACCAGGTTGTCAACAAACACCAAAATGCCTTGGAAAGCATCTTTCAGAAGCCAGAACCCAACATGAGCCAAATGCTGAGCATGATGAAGCCTCTGCCTCACGACACTGAATACCCATCTGAGTTCTTTGTTGAAGACCTAGAGTACCTGCCTCGCACCATTTACCATATCATCAGGAAGACACTATGGCCTGTCAAAGGACACTCATCTGCAGCGAAGCTTGAAGGAGCAATGAAGACTTTGGTTTTCTATATTTTCAATGGCATCAGCTTCAATGCCCAAGACTTCTTCATCAGGCAGTTGGCTGCGTTTGGCTCCGACATCTTTCGATTGAAATTCTATGCTCCATGGGTCATGCGTCTGATCAAGCGTCACTCAGCCTTCAACTATCAGCCGTCTGCGCGCAATCATCTTATATTCTTGCCCGAGGTTGATCTGTCAGTTGAAGCCATTTAACTAGAGCCTGCTAAGGATCCCATTTATCTTCACAATGTTAATCACCAAAGCTTCACCCAGCCCATTGAAGGGATTCCAGTAGTTTCTCGTGTTTATCCCCTTGCTGGAAACACACGTGTCCCTCGCGCTCAAACTGACGCCACTGGCAGCACCATTGCGCAAATGTCTCAAAGACGATCTCGTGTCCTAAATGACCGGGAGCTTCTCGTTGCGCTGCATCAGAAACAGGACAAACATCACGACTGGCTTAAGCGTCAGATGCAAAGCCTCTTGGTGGATGTCAACCGCATTCGCAATCTTGCCACCAAGAATGCCTTTGTCACTCATGAAACCTGTCGGAGGTCGTGGAAGAGTTTGACCCTACTTAGTGCTGAAGCTGATCTGCACGACGATGGCTTCACCGAACGCTTCAAGTTTGACTCAACTCCTCCCAGAAATGCTCACTTGCGTCGGAATCCCTCACTTGAAGACTCTGACTACTCGTCCTCCGCTGCGACCGTAAATGCCAGAGTCATCGATGACCAAGATGATGCAACTTCACCTCCTCCAACTTCAGCGTGTGTCGACACTGCACCAAGTTCTTCTGCACCACCGGATCTCAATGACGACCCTGCTGCCTAGCTTGCACCGCATGGGAACGAGTAGGCGCTCTATGTCTTCAAACCTTTTCGGTCCTCACTGACAAAAGGGGGAGAAGCATATGAGTTGATAGTCTTCAAGTGGGTCAATATGGGTGGTTGCTTACTTTTTGCTACTTTTGCTAAGTGCTTACAACTCTCGCTTTTTGATACATTTGGTTCTTTGAGTTGTAACACTTAAACTCGATGGTCTTCTGCTACTCATTTTCTATTCTGTGATGCAATGATAAATTCCGCATGTGCGATGATAAATTCCGCACTTAGATCATTTTGCAGACGCCCATTTTCCATTATGCATGTCATTATCTTCGTTATATCATATCATGCATGATGAATTGTCGTCACAGGTTGAAAAGGATCTCCACAAGTACAACCTTCCATGTGCATTTGCATTCCAAAAGCAAATTACTTATATGCACATCTTCAGGGGGAGCCCTTGCAACTTATGAAGACAATACCCTATCCTTTACAATTTCACATACTTTATTCCCCGTTGAAAACTTCAACCAGTTTGTCATCAATCACCAAAAAGGGGGAGATTGTAAGTGCATCTAGTGCCAACCCTAGTTGGTTTTGGAGTATTGACGACAAACCTGGTTGTGGGACTAATGTGTTCGTGAGAATTGCAAGATAACACAGGTAGAAGTCCCTCATTGATTCGGTTTTCCTATCAGAGATGACCCCTAAAAATGTATGAAGACATTGAAGTCAAAGGTGGGATGTGAAGACATTCACATTGAAGACTATGACAAGAGAAGACATCGCGTGGAGACTATGGAGCGCGAAGACTTAGTTGTTTCATCGTTCTTTTTCTTCTGTGTTGAGTCATAGGAACCATCGTACTGTTAAGTGGGGTCCAAGTGAACCAGTCAGAATGACTGAAGTGATGCTTAACCAAAATCCTATGTCTTCGAGTGAAGACAATGAGAGAAAATCTTATCCAGAGCTGGGTAAGTCAGCTTTGCTTGTAGCCCAAGTAAAGTTGTCGTGTGTGTTTGAAATCTGACCGTTGGAACATGTGTCAGTTCCTTAGTGACCCAGGGTCATTTCGGACAAATCAGGTCGGGTTGCCTAGTGGCTATAAATAGCCCACCCCCTACAACCATAAACGGTTGGCTGCTCAGAGTTAGTGTACGGCTTTTGTCGTTTGAGAGCAACCCACCTCGAAGCCTTTGAGAGAGAATTCCTTGCGAGGATAAAGCCCTAACCACCCAGAGCCAAAGAGTGTTAGGCATCACTGAAGTCTTCCTGTCTGTGTGATCTGAAGACTTATTACACTTGAGGACTGTGAATCCTCCAGCCGGTTAGGCATCGTGTTCTGAGCATCCAAGAGTCATTGTGGATCGCCGGTGAACGAAGTCTGTGAAGGTTTGGGAGTCTACCTTGAAGACTTACCAGAGTGATTGGGCGAGGACTGGGTGTCCTTAGCTCAAGGGGAATAAGGTGAAGATGTGGTCTTCTAAGTTGAATCTCAGCCTCCCTAACCAGACGTACAGTTTTCACAGCAACTGGAACTGGTCCAACAAATCATTGTCTTCAACGAGTCACTATTTTCGTCCTTCCCATTCCTTTACTTACTGTTGGCCCTCGTGAAGTCATTGTATGATTGCATTATCTTTTGTCTTCACTAAGTAACTGATTGTTCTGATTGGCTTCACACTATCTTCCTACCTGATCTATACTGCCTAGCTGCTATTAGTCATTGTGCTTTCACTTCATTGAATACTAGACTATGGCTTGCTTAGTGTAGTCTACCTTCCGCTGCGTGGTAATAGGTTCATTTCTATCATTTGTCTTTGAAACTTCCTTGTTTTGAAGACTTCCATAAAAATCGCCTATTCACCCCCCCCTCTAGTCGATCAGTAGCACTTTCAGTGTGCAATTAAGCCATTTGCATTGAAAGATCCTGGTGAAGTTGCAGTACCTGGAAACCTTGGCAGCCTTGGCTTCGGCTTCTGGACCTGGGGCATGTGCTCTACATGATAGTCAAATTGCGGACCGGCAGCAGGTGGAGGAACCAGAATGGGCCATCTGACAGTAACCAACTGACCACGATCAAATGCTTGCTCGATGGTGTTTGGCCTTGGAGGCAGTACAGGAGCAGTGGCAGTGGCAGTGGCATTAACTTCAGGCTGCAGATTTGCATCAGGTGCAGCATTGGCTTCAGGTGCATTCACTTCTGGCACCACATTAGCTTCAGGCGCCACATTAGCTTCGGCCATGACAATGTCATTGGCTTCAGTTTAGCTGTTTGTGGCCGCCTCAATATTGTCAGCCTCCACTTGAGTAGTTGGAGGGTCGGACACGTTCTCCTTGAGAACAACTTCAGGGTTGGACGGGGGTGTAGCAACACGTTCTTCTTCTTCTCTTCGTTCTTCTTGTTCATCAGCTGATGCAGCCGGAATGTCTTCAGCGGTATTGGCTTCAGACTCTGAGATGTTCGCAGTTGGAGAGGCTTTAGGAAACACTTGTCGTGAGACTGAGTGATGGTGCTCTTCTCCTTCTGGAACACATGAAAGAGTGACTTGTGGCCTTGGTCCTTTGCGAAGCATGCGAAATGCTGGCGACGCTTGTGGAGATGGAGTTGTTTGGACCACAAAGTCTTCATCATCAAGCACCGGAGTGGTGACTTGAGTTGGGGGAGTACGTGGTGATTCTTCTTGACGGGGGAAGACTTGAGGGTGATCAGCCCAGGAATCATCCTGAGCGATTGGCGTCAAAGGACGACTAATGCTGATGAGCTCGCTGTTCGTGAGAACAGGCGATGATACCATGTTGTGCTCAATCTGAGGAAGGACTTCATCATCTTCTACATTGTCTTGGGGACCAATGTCTTCAGCT
Source organism: Triticum urartu (assembly GCF_003073215.2). Taxonomy (NCBI): domain Eukaryota; kingdom Viridiplantae; phylum Streptophyta; class Magnoliopsida; order Poales; family Poaceae; genus Triticum; species Triticum urartu. Next base: position 275,348,543 of record NC_053026.1, read on the forward strand.
GCGGTGGGGTCGATAGCTGGATCTTCTTCAGCTTCAGGAGCCTCTGTGGTAGCAGGCTCGTGAACAATTAACTGACGCTCTTGGTGTTCGGATGTAGGATGAGCAACATAGATTGGCTCAACGACAAGGGGCTCTATGGTAGCAGCCCGACCTTTCTTCTTTGTTTTCCTCTTCTTGGCATGAGGAGCATCGTCAGTGGCATTCTCGCTATTGCGTTTTCTGGCTTCAGCCTCAACTGCCCTTGTCTTCTTTAGTTCTGAAGCAGTTGTGGGGACCTTAGGCTTCGAGCCTATCATGCTGGCAGGGAAGACAATGCTTGGCGCTTCCTGCCTTGATGCTTCAGCTTGGGCCACAGTAGGCTTCTTCTTCTTGGCAGCCATTCTGGGGTCGATCCCAGGGCACCCCAGTGCCTTACGCTTCTCAGCCTCATTGTGTGCTTGCACACTTTTCTCAGCAAAATATTTCATTCTCTCTCTTGAACCTTTAGCTTCCTGGCGTTTCTGGTGAAACTGCTCCTTGAGCTCATGCAGCATCTGCTTGAAGCTTTGAACATCCGCCACGCCGAGATTTGCCATGTTTCTCTTGAACTGAGTTTTCTCATGATCAATCTTATTCTTCAGTTCAACTAGATTCTGAGCCAAAGCCAACTGAGTAGCAATGTCACTGTGGAAAGAGACAATGATGTGAATTGGAAGCTCAAGGTCATCGAGGTTGATGCTAGGGTTCTCAAACCATTCATCAATGAAGTTGTTCAAGATATCCACGTCAAAAGGGGTAGATCATTGAAGATCTCCGCCTCTTCCTTGCTCTTTATGAGCATCTCAAGAGCATCATCATCAAGATCATCATCGCTGGACAGATCAATGGTGGCTTCTTCATTTTGCAAGATATCAGCTGGGGTCAGTTCTTGTCCGGAGCGCTGGATAGGCTTCATCTGCTTTGAAGACTTTTTAGTCTTCTTGGAGATGCGAGAAAGATCTTCAGACTACACACTTGCTTCAGGTGGTGCAGTGGCCAGTGGCTTTAGATGCGAAGCTTTGGATGCAACCGAGGGCTTTGAAGCCTTTGGTTTCTTCTGCTTCTGTGGCTTGGGAGGAGTAGGTGCTTCATCAGAATCAGCGTCATCTACAGAGTGCTCCACGGCTGCCCCCTGAACAGCAATGTGTGTGATGAGACCTTCGAGGTTGTAGAAGGGCCCGATAATATTGGGTTCAGCATCACGGGTGCCATCATCCCGAGGAGCAGATGGACCTGGGTTGAAGTCTAATCCAAGAGATTTCTTGTTCTCTTTGGCAGATGCTTTGGCAAACTGAAGGTTGCTCTTGAACAGATTGTCATCGCGACACCATAGCAGTTATGATGGGTCGGCATTTGCAGGTTGTGGTCCACGAACCATACAAGGGTAGAAACCCTGAGCAATAGCTTCAGGTCTATTCTTGGGTTGAAGATTTTGAAAGAGAATATCACCCCAAGGACACTTGATGGCATTCTTCTCAGCATACTCCTTGGTCACGAACTTGTATTTGAACCATTGTTCGGCCCAATATCTTCGAATCCATTGGATTCGTGTTTTGCGCTGATTGTAATCCTCTTCGGGATCAGTCTTGTACAGCTCATAGAGATCTTCGAGCAATTCCTTTGATGTATCCCCATGGCGCTTCCTGCCTCCCTTCCTTGCTGACTTATCTGCGGCCATGTAGTTCAGACTGAATGGCTTCAAAACTGTCAAAGGCTTCCGTCTGCTGGTTAGACAGGAACTAGCTTCGGGAGAATTGGTATGATGCTGTAAGAATTCTGCAAATGAATGCAGACTATGAGAACCAAGGGATTCTCCCACGGACATGTACCTGTGACAGCATTAGAGATGCGAGGGAAGGGGAAGAGGTCATATGCATTCTCAGAAGATTTTGAAGATAAATCAGTTTAGAAGACATTGACCTCATAGCGTGAAGACATTCACTTATATGTTGAGAGTTGATTCCAAATTTGTACGAATCCAAGAATTGGTACAAGTGAGGAATATAACTACGTGTGAAGCATAAGTGAATATACTAGGCATATTATGAGATGCAGAACAGGATAGATCCAAATTTGTGGAGGCAGGAACTACTTTTGGTAAGGAAATATGAATCCATCGGATCAAAAAGACAGTAAAAAGAGAGTTTTAATTTACCACATGATGAACTGCTAGACGGAGTAGAAGATGAGGCCGAGCAGTTCGATCTTCCGTGCCCTAACTTGGCGACAGAGGACACCTACGGCGGCGGCGGAGAAGACGATGTCCGCAGCCGGCGTGAGGACGGCGTTGGTGAGGTCGGGGCAGCTAAGCACTTCGTCGCCGGCTTTGTCGAGAGATAGCGGTGGCGCTAGGGTTTGTGTGAGGTGGAGAGGTGGAAGAAAGATTTTGAATGCGATGTGATGTGCATTTATAGGGAGAGGGACAGCACAACGCAATTACGTAGGTGCCCCTGGCGGTTCACATCTGAGGGACACATGGCGAACATGCAACACATTGGAAGTTGTTCCATGTTCCCACCCACGCCTGGACTGTCGGGTGGTCGTTCCAGCTTCTCCGGGTTTCAGGCAATAAGGATTGAGCATTTAAAACAGATTTAATGTTTTTCTCTGTATCTTCTGCTGACAAGGACGCAGAGAATACATTCGACGGTTTCAATACAATGCATATGATTTGGATAGATGGATTTGAGAAGGAAGCATAGAGAGGTTAGGGTTTGATCACATTCACTTAGATCAAAAGATTTAAATGAGAAGACATAGCTATAAGTGAATGCTGTAGAGGACTACCAACTACATAGCTATAAGTGAATGTGTGTTGAGACTCTCAAGTATGTCAAACGGATCGAAAGTTTTGAAGTCAGGGCATTCTTCAATCATCAGGGCCAAGGTGTCGAATGAGCTATCAAGCGATCTCAGAAGTGTCTTGACGATTTCGTGCATGGTGATCTCAGTGGCGCCGAGTGCATGAAGCTCATTTGTGATATCAGTCAGGCGATCAAATGTGAGCTGGACATTCTCATTGTCATTTCTCTTGAAGCGGTTTAAGAGGTTATGAAGAACACTGATCCTTGAGTCTCTTTGGGTTGAGACGCCTTCGTTGACCTTGGAGAGCCAGTCCCATACTAGCTTTGCAGTTTCCAGTGCACTCACACGGCCGTACTGTCCTTTGGTCAGGTGACCACAGATGATGTTCTTGGCGGTTGAGTCCAGTTGAATGAACCTCTTGACATCGGCAGCGGTGACACCTTCACTGACCTTGGGAACGCCGTTCTTGATGGCATACTAGAGATCGACGTCAATGGCTTCAAGATGCATGCGCATCTTATTCTTCCAGTAGGGGTAATCTGTTCCATCGAAGACAGGGCACGCAGCGAAGACTTTGATTATCCCTGCAGTCGACATAGCTAAAACTCCAGGTGGTTAAACCGAATCACACAAAACAAGGGAGTACCTTGCTCTGATACCAATTGAAAGTGCTAGTTATCGACTAGAGGGGGGTGAATAGGCGATTTTTATGAAAGTCTTCAAAACACGGGGCTTTGAAGACAAACGATAGAAATGAACCTATTGATATGCAGCGGAAGGTAGATGTAGCGACCCGACCTCAGACGGTCAAGTCTATGTGCTTAAGTGTCATCCCTGGGTCGGTATGCTGACAAACAGAGTACTCGAGGATTTATAACAGAGGTAAATCACATGTATAAATGACGTAAATACTATTACCTCAATCCAAATAGCGGAAGTAACAACAAGGTTGTGGATTCCCATCAACACCAACGGCAAAGTTGAGTGTAGAAATCGTAACCCTAATGTATCACTTACTCGTTGTAAGAAGTCCTGCAACATGAGACGTTGCGGCCACAAAGGGTCAGTACATTGAATGTACTGGCAAATTCACACCATAGGTTAATGAAGAAAGATAACTATCACTACATGCATATATGGCTGGTGGAAAGCTCTACGGTCATAATGTTTTTGCGAAAAGCCAATTTTTCCCTACTCCAAAGGAATATATTTTATTTAACTACAAAGTTGGTTGAAAATATTGAGAAGGTTCCTCCAACTCAATCCCAAATTAACATCAATAACCCAGCAAATTATTTAAGTAACGTGATGAGATCAATATGATAATCCAAGTACCAGAGACTCAAGATTGTCCATAACCGGGGACACAGCTAACCATGATTAGTTTATACACTCTGCAGAGGTTTGCGAACTTTTCCCCACAAGACTCGATCTCCTCCGTTGGATTTCTTGCACTACATGGTGTTTGATAAACGGATGACCGAGACACAGTCTTTCAGAAACATTAACTCTTTACTCCGGGCAGACCATACCAACCTACATCCCTCTACCTGCTGATCCACCTCTTCAAGAGCTTCACGCAACTTACTCAACTATGCCAGAGCCCATAATGGCTTGTGGCTGCACACGGAAGTTTCTAGCATGAATAATCTTATGATCCCTTTAAGCCTGGGTGGCAGACCATAGGATTATCACATGGGTACTCCGGGATATCCTAGGACAACACTGGATTCTCCAGGTGCCCAACAAACAATCCACCCAGATGTGTATTCAATTTGCCACCTTAAGTTAAACCATTAATTAACAATCTCACATCTGTCATGGATTTCACTCACCCAAACCACGTCTACGAGCATAGCAATATAAGCAACACGTAGAAGTAACTCCCAGGGGTTTGAATATAACAGGGCAATAGGTTCTACCTCATCAACTACTTCCCAATACCCACATGTTATCAAGTCCTAACCATGCAATGTTTGAGGCTTGGAACTAATGCATAAAAACTGGGTGATAAAGGGGTATGATCAAAGTGTTACTTGCCTTGCTGATGATCTGCAAAACCTAGGGATTCATAGTAGCACGCTTCGCACTCCGGGTGTTCTATCACAAACAAACAATAGCATACATAAGCAATAAAGCAAAGAAACACGGGTAAATCTCAAATAAGAAGATCTAACCAGAAAGCTCAACTTAAGAACTCCGGTTTGCAAAAAGAATCAAATCAAACGGAGCAACGAAACTCAAACGGCGAAAGAAACAAGATCCGTTAACTAATATGAACTGAAGTCAAATTTTTACAGTAGCAAAAGCTTGATCAAGTTGGTTAAACGGAAAGAGGGTTTCGAGACGAAGATCTAGGCGCTTGAATCGCCCGATTTCGACAAATGAGCGAAAAGATAAACTAAAACGAAAATCGGATCAAAAATCGTGATTGAAAATAATCGCGGAAAAATCCGAGGAAAAGAAAACTGACGAACAAGCAAACGAATGAACGTTCGTTGTTTGTAACTATTGAACGAAAAACGTTCGTTAAAACGAACGTACGGACGAACGTCCACCAAGAAGATGAACCGGGAAAAAAACCGGCGAACCGATCTAAAAAATGAACTAGGGTTTTTCTTTAAAAAAACCAAAGCGGTTTTTTAAAAAAACCTGCAGTGACAAACGGCAGTGGTACCTCCGGCGAAGCTCCGGCGAGGCGGGGCTGCGGTGGCGGGGCGGCGGACTGCGGCGCGGCGCGGCGAGAGGCGACGGCGCGGCTGCGGTGGTGGGGCTGCGGGTGGCGGGGTGGGTGGTGGTGGCGGGGCTCGGGGGTATTTAAGAGGGGGGCGGCGGCTCGGAGGAGGGGCCAAGGCGGCGGCAAGGGGAGTCTCGGTCTCCTGGTGGGAGACGGCGCGCGGGGAAGGTGGGCCGGCGGCTGGGCTTCGGCCTAGTTAGCCACTGCGCACTTTTTTTTAAAGATTCCACTGAAACTAAAAAAATCCTAGAAAATAAAATAAAATTCTAAAAATGCCAAAACAAATTTTCACCGTCTAAATAAAATATTTAGAACGAGATGAACATTTTCTTGGCCCTAAAATGCAACTTTGAAAACGTGCAATTTTTCTAATGCAAATAAAATTGCAATAAAATCCAAATAAAATCAAATATTTGATTTTAATATTATTCCTCCAATATTTCATTTATTTTGGAGAAGTCATATTATCTCCTCTCATATATTTTAATATGAAATATTTTAGGAGAGAGAAAATAATTAAAACCAAAATCCTCGTTTCACTATTTGATAAAACACAAATACGAAAACTGGGAAATCCCCAACTCTCTCCAAGGGTCCTTGAGTTGCTTAGGATTTCGGGGATCGCGAAACGAAAATGCAATAAAATATGATATGCATGAATGATGTATGTATAACATTCCAAATTGAAAATTTGGGATGTTATAGTAGACTACACTAGACAAGCCGTAGTCAAGTAAGCAGTGAAGTGAAAGCACGAAGACTACCAGCAGCTAGGTAGTCAGGATCAGGATGGAAGACAATACGAAGCCAAACAGCAAACAGTCTTCACTCAGTGAAGTCAATCAGATCATACAGGCAGGCAATGACTTAACGAAGACAAACTGTAAAGTAAAGGGAAGTGAAGGATAGAACCGGTAGCTTGGTGAAGACAAGGATTTGGTAGACCAGTTCCAGTTGTTGTGACAACTGTACGTCTGGTTAGGGAGGCTGAGATTTAACTCAGAAGACCGCATCTTCACCTTATTCCCCTTGAGCTAAGGACACACAGTCCTCGCCCAATCACTCTGGTAAGTCTTCAAGGTAGACGTCCAAACCTTCAATGACTTCGTTCACCGGCGATCCATAATGACTCTTGGACGCTCACAACGCGACGCCTAACCGGCAGGAGGATTCATAGTCCTCAAGTGTAACAAGTCTTCAGATCACACGGACAGAAAGACTTCAGTGATGCCTAACACTCTTTGGCTCTGGGTGTTTTGGGCTTTGTCCTCACAAGGATCTCTCTATCAAATGCTTCAGAGGTGGGTTGCTCTCAAATGACAAAAGTCGTGCACTAACTCTAAGCAGCCACCAATTTTTATGGTGTAGGGGGTGGGCTATTTATAGCCAAGAGGCAACCCGACCTGATATGTCCGAAATGACCCTGGCTCACTAAGGAATTGACACGTGTCCAACGGTCAGATTTCAAACACATGCGGCAGCTTGACTTGGGCTACATGTAAAGCTGACTCATCCAGCTCTGGATAAGATTTGCTCTCATTGTCTTCGCTCGAAGACATAGGATTTGGTTGATCATCACATCAGTCACTCTGACCTTGTTCACTTAGACCCCACTTAATAGTGCGGTGGTTCCTATGACTCAACAAATAATAAAAGGAAACTACGAAACAACTATGTCTTCGCACTCCATATTCTTCATTCGATGTCTTCTCATGTCATAGTCTTCAATGTGAATATCTTCACAGACCACCATTATCTTCAATGTCTTCACACATTTTTAGGGGTCATCTCTGGTAGGTAAACCAAATCAATATGGGACTACTACCTGTGTTATCCTGCAATTCTCACAAACATATTAGTCCCTCAACCAAGTTTGTCGTCAATACTCCAAAACCAACTAAGGGTGGCACTAGATGCACTTACATAAACAATAGCGCTTGTTGTGAGGCAACCCAATGAATTAAATTTATTTTGATTTTTTCTTTTTGTTCTTGAGTGTTAGCATAATTATGCTATTGTTATGATTGTGTCTTTTATGTTTTAATTAGTGTTTGTGCCAAGTAATGCCTTTAGGATCTTCTTGGGTGATAGTTGTTTGATCTTGCTGAAAAACAGAAACTTTCGCGCTCACGAAAACAATTCTCAGTTCTAACCAGAGTACGATAAAATACCAATTATTTTTTAAAAAGATTAATATACAAATTTCCCAGGTCTTCTTAATTTTTTAGATTTTTTGGAGTTACAGAAGTATTCGAAATTTCCAGATTACTACAGACTGTTGTATTTTTGATAGATTTTATTTCTTTGCATTGTGTGCTTTGCTTTGATGATTCTATGGTTTTCTTTGATGAGTTTTTTCCATACAAAAGTTGGAATACAGTAGATATAATGCAAGAATAAAATATGAATTGGTTTGCTACAGTACTTATAGTAGTGATTTGTTTTCTTATACTAACTGATCTCACGAATGTTTTGTTGATTTTTGTGTGATTGAAGTTTTCAAGTTTAGGGTTATCTTACGACGGATGAAGGAATAAGGAGTGAGAAGAGCCTAAGCTTGGGGATGCCCTGGCATCCCAAGCTATTATCCAAATATAGCAAGCAACTAAGCTTGGGGATTCCCCGAGTGGCATCCCCTCTTTCTTCTAACGACCATCGGTATTTTACTCGAAGCTATATTTTTATTCGTCACATACTATGTGTTTTTCTTGGAGCGTCTTGTATGATATGATTCTTTCCTTGTTTTATTTTGTGTGTTAAGTCTTGATTCCTTGCTGGACACACCTATTTGAGAGAGCCAAAATTATGCCATGACTTGTTAGAATTGCTCTCTATGCTTCACTTAAATTTTTTATGAGTTATGGATATGCTCTAGTGCTTCACTTATATGTTTTTGAGCATGGTGTGCTTTATTATTTTTGAAGAAATGCTCTCTTACTTAACTTAGATTTATTTGAGAGTTATTAAAATTTTCAAGAAAATCTCTCTTGCTTCACTTAAATTAATTTGAGAGAAAGAAGTTTTATGCTCATGATCTTCACTTATATTTGTTTGAGCTTGTCAAAAGCAACACATGCAAATTAGTTCCAAAGTGATAGATATATCCTAGAAGGATATAATAAAAACTTTCATGAAGATCATTGGAAAAAATAAACTTGATTCTTAGTAATAGTTTTGAGATATGATGATGTGATATGTGAGTCATCTTGATGAGTAATTATGCTTTAGTAAGAATATTGGTGTTAAGGTTTGTGATTCCCTATGCAAGCACGAAAGTCAATAATTATGCAATGAAATTATATCCTACTTGTGGTGCATTATTCGGTGTTAATTATGCTTAATGCTCGCTTATGAGATTACTCGTTTCTTGGTTGGTCGCTTCTCAATCTTTTGCTAGCCTTCATTTTGCACTAAGTATGATCACTACTTGTGCATCCAAACCCCTTTAAACCAGTTTTGTCACATGAGTCCACTATATCTACCTATATGCGGTATTCTTTTGTCATTCTAAGAAAATTTGTATGTGCCATCTCTAATATTCAAAATAAATTTCTCTTTTGTGTGCTCGTACCGCTCGTGAGGCGGTGAGAGGTGGCTAATATTGTCCATGCTAGATGTGTTATTCTCATGATGAGTGTTTATTCACTTGTCATTGCACGAGAGTAAGGCAAAGGTATTAGGGATGCCTAGTCCCTAAATGAACAATGAATTTACTTTATGTTGTCAAATAATAAATTCCTTGGGAAGTGTTGGTATGGAAGGCACCCGTGGATATGGTTAGCCATGGAAAGTGAAAGTATGGTGGAAAAAGGAATAAACTTTAATTTCTGTTTGGGAACCGCTTATGATATATCTATCTTGGAAAGTGTTGAGAACTCTAAGTCATTTTCGTTGGTGGGAAAAGTATGCCTCTCAAAATGTTTTTATCTCTAATTTTTTGCTTTGAGCTATGGCACCTCTACAAATCCCTACCTCCCTTCGTGAAGGGCCTTTCTTTTACTTTATGCAATTTTTATTTTTGAATGTGAGTCTCCATCTTCTCTTATAAAGCACCAACTAGGGGGCACTATGATCGTACTTGAGAATTCGGTGTAGCTAATATGCGAGTGTGTTTCATGAATGGATCAATGATTGAGCATGATAAGCTAGGGATAGTTTATTTTGGCATTGATATTTTGAAACACTTGGTTGCTTGTTGATATGCTTGAGTATTTAAGTTATCATGTCAAAACTAGACTATTGCTTTGAACAATACAAAAGTCCAAATGTTCATGCTATAAAGAAAAGAATATGAGATGACATGTTAGGCAGCATTCCACATCAAAAATTCTGTTTTTATTATTTACCTACTCGAGGACGAGCAGGAATTAAGCTTGGGGATGCTGATACGTCTCCAACGTATCTATAATTTTTTATTGTTCCATGTTGTTATATTATCATTCTTGGATGTTTTATAATCATTTTATAGTCATTTTATATAATTTTTTGGTACTAACCTATTGACATAGCGCCAAGTGCCAGTTGTTGTTTTTTTCATGTTTTTTACATCGCAGGAAATCAATACCAAACGGAGTCCAATCGCAGCGAAACTTTTTGTGGATTTGTTCAGATCAGAATACAACCAATGGGCCGAAGAAGCACCTGGGGGTGCTCCGAGGGGAGCACAACCCACCAGGGCGCGCCAGGAGGCCTAGGCGCGCCCCGGTGGGTTGTGCCCACATCGGGTGCCCACTGAACCGGCTCTTTGCTCTATAAATACCCCAATATTTTAGAAACCCTAGGGGAGTCGACGAAAAATAATTCCAGCCGCCGCAGAGTCCAGAACCACCAAATCCAATCTAGACACCATCACGAAGGGGTTCACCACTTCCATTGGTGCCTCTCCGATGATGCGTGAGTAGTTCTTTGTAGACCTTCGGGTCCGTAGTTAGTAGCTAGATGGCTTCTTCTCTCTTGTTTGATTCTCAACATAATGGTCTCTTGGAGATCCATATGATGTAACTCTTTTTGAGGTGTGTTTGTTGGGATCAGGTGAACTTTGAGTTTATGATTAGATCTATCTTTTTATCCATGAAAGTTATTTGAATCTTCTTTGATCTCTTATATGCATGATTGCTTATAGCTTCGTATTTCTTCTCCGATATTTGGGTTTTGTTTGGCCAACTTGATCTATTTATCTTGCAATGGAAGGGGTGCTTTGTAGTGGGTTCGATCTTATGGTGCTTCATCCTAGTGAGAGAAGGGGGACCGACATGTATGTATCATTGCTACTAAGGATAAAACGATGGGGTCTATCTCTACATAGATAGATCTTGTCTACATCATGTCATCGTTCTTATTGCATTACTCTGTTTCTCCATGAACTTAATACACTAGATGCATGCTGAATAGCAGCCGATGTGTGGAGTAATAGTAGTAGATGCAGGCAGGAGTCGGTCTACTAATCTTTGACGTGATGCCTATATAATGATCATTGCCTGGATATTGTCATGATTATTTGAAGTTCTATCAATTGTCCAACAGTAATTTCTTTACCCACCATTTACTATTTCTCTCGAGAGAAGACACTAGTGAAACCTAAGGCCCCCGGGCCTCTTTCTCATATTATTTGCCTTTACGATCTATTTTATTTGCCTTTTATTTTCAGATCTATTAAACCAAAAATACAAAAATAATTTGCTGCACTTTATTTTATTTAGTGTTCGATCTATCAATCTACTACAATTTATTCACGTATGTTTGCCCATTTTTGGCGCCGTTACCCGAAAGGGATTGACAACCCCTTTAATACGTCGGGTTGCGAGTATTTGTTATTTGTGTGTAGGTGTCATTTACGTATTGTTGCTTGGTTCTCCTACTAGTTCGATAACCTTGGTCTCATCACTGAGGAAAATACCTACCATCGTTGTGCTGCATCATCCCTTACTCTTTGGGGAAATACCGACGTAGCTTCAAGCTGTATCAAGAACCACCGACATCTGCGTGAGCTCTGCGCATGCCAGGACTAAAAACCCTAACATAAACTAATTACCCGAGCGGAAGGACCAGGATTCCCCTCCCCCCCACCGGCCGACGGAGCGGTGGGAAGAGGGGAGGGGCGAATCCACGAGCTCACCGGTGAAGCACGGAGGGGAGAGATTGCCCTAGCCGCCTATGGTGACTGGAGTAGATTTGTATTTATACCAAAAATGGATTCGAATTTTATTGCTAATGTAATATACCTGGTACTCTTTTTTTAGATTTCTCATCAGAACTACAGCCCTGTACTACACAGCCTGCACGATATGTAGACGATAGCCAATACGGCCGTCTGCTGGAGTCTGGTCACATGCATGGACGAACTGATCTCCCGTGTCGTGCAGGGATCGTCCAGGCAACGACATGTATATAGCACTGCTTCAGTACTATCCTCGTCTCTCTCTCCTGTTAACTCAGCCGACTTGCAGGGACGGGGGAGTGTGCCTATGGTCGGTTCTCAATTGCGGTCCCACATGTGTGTGCAAACGCAATATGACGCGCGTTCCATTTGGTGAGCGGTGTGCCAGACCTACCGACCGTCTGGGGTGCGATGCGAACGTGACGGGCATGTTGTATACATGTGTACCATTGTTTTCTTCTCGCTTTGCTCAATGGCGCAATCCATGGATACAAAATTATATTTAAAAGTGAGGGCGGGGATTTTCCCGCGCGGTAGGTGAGGCAATTCCGCCTAGTCGGTTCGACAGGGAGGCGAGAAAATGAGGGGGTAGCGAATTCAACTTACTGCTGGAGAGGTAGGGCTGTGTGATTCGACTACTCGTTACTACTGGACAGGTGGGGCCGTGTGATTTGACTATCCATTATCATTATTATGCGCTGCTATGACCGGGGTGAGTCTCCCCTGATCCCCTCCATGGCATACAGGTGCTAAGAACAAGTACTCTACAATAATGGGCTTATAGACCGCTTACATGGAACTTTTGCTTATATCTGGAGGAGAGAGGCATGGAAAAATGGTGCAAATGGGCTCTCGTGCAAGACCCTAGCTACTTACTCCTTGGCAAATGCAATAAATACTTTTCTACAAATAAAGAGATAAAGAGAAGTGAAAAAATACTCTCACATCCAACCTAATAGCTAACCTTGTTGTATGAGTGAGTATAAGTGATGACTATGTATGACATGCCAACATCACATAGCCTAACGCACCTAGACGGAGGAAGTAGTTTCATGCATGCGAAGTAGGAAAAAAAACTACTCATTTATAGCCGTTTAAAATCTCCAATGGCGCGACCACGCGAGCGAGGCAATGGTCGTGGTAGCCGCGACCATGATACAGGCTGCTGAGAGCCCTTGGATCTGAGATCGAACGGTCGCATGCTAAGTTGCTAAAAATTTGCAGAAAACCCTCCAGGATAGGATATTCACGCATAGGTCAATAATCACGCCATGCAACCATTCGATCTCAGATCCAAGGGCTCTCGGAAGCCCGTATCATGGGAGAATGGAAAGCTTCGTATCACCTTAAATTTTCCCGACGCTTGACGTGTGAACACGCAGATGCTATACTGGCAGGCCTGCAAAGTGGGTCTAGTAGACATGACATCTAATTGGGCCCCCATAGTACTATGCATGAAGCCATTTATCGACCGTGCAAGCCACTACAATGTCGTTCGCATGCCCCACTCAACATTTTTATGATCAAAAAACCGCTCGCAGTTCGCTCCTACTCGTCCCTGGTTGTCCTTTAACATTACGACAGTTCGCTCCTAGTCGTCCCGTCCTTTCACATTATAGCAGTTCCAGTAATCCTAACCCTCCTCCAAAATCCATGGCATCCCAAATCTCCATGATCGCCGGTGAGTACACGATTAGAACCATCACTGGCGATGAGTTCGACGTCATCTACAGCCGTTCTTCTGCGATGGCGAAAGGATGCCTTGCTCGCTTCAAACGCATGTTCGAAAAGTCAAATGGTGATGAGTGGGTTGTTGGGCTAGATGTTGAGTACACCACAATCCTAGGAGAAGAGAAGAATCTAAAGGAGGAAGAGAAGAAGAAGCCTACCGTGATCCAGGTTTGCATGCATAAATTGTGCTTGGTCTATCGCATATGCCATGCCGACGTTAAGTGCGAGGATTTTAAGAACTTCCTCGCAAACGATAGAGTCAAATTCATTATTGTAGACTTTAATAACGACAAGGAAGTCCTGGGTTGGATAGGCCTCGTTGTAGGCCAGCCCTTCAACCTCCAGAAGAATAGGCTGGTGTCCTCCCATCAGTGTTCAATGCTGACCCTGATAGGAGCCATGGTTGATCCTTCGTATGATAAACTGACTAAAACTCACCACAGGTTTCATCATGCATGGAAGTGGAATGAAATAGATAAAGATCACATCTAGTACGCTGCAATGGATGCCTACCTTTGTTTCAATATCTACAAGGGTTGGATGAAGAGCGAGAGCCTAGTGTGCGGTTCAAGCAAAGAAGTATCGGCGAAGAGGAAGAGGGAGAAGGACGAAGTCGAGGACGTGGATTAGGAGTCCGAGTAAGGTGGCAGTGTCATTTCTCATGGTGGTTCTAATGCAGTGTCTACCGGATAAGTTGCTTAGTTTAATTTCAGGGTGCTTAGTTTTATTTCAGGGGTGTGTTGTGCTGAGCCCCCAACAGAACTATGTTATGTTCTTTCTCGTTTCTTTAACTCTCTAGTACATACTCACTAGTATTTCTTATGGTTCATCTTGTAGTCGATAGTACTACCAATGAGTGAAACCAAAGAACCTTGCGAGGTTGAACAAATTGAAAGAAAGAATACAACAAAGATGAACAAAGTTGATAACTCTCCTTTAGAAAAGAGGAGCAAGGAAGAACCAATTCGGGCAGCACTGCGGTTGGAAAGAGATGCAAGACTTGATAAGATGAAAGAACTTGAGCAGAGGACACAACACTCCGGTTAAGTGGATAAGCACGAAAAGAACATGATCTTGACAAACAAGATGATGGGTTGAAGAGAGCAACATCACAATGCCTCTGGAACAAGAGTAAGAATGGATTCAAAAGAACGGAGGAGAAAACAACATCTTCTACCTCAAATGCGCTTGAAAAGCATCTTTAGGAGAAGGGTCAAACGGAGTTGTTGGAACACCAACAACGAAAGGATAAGCTTGAAGTGGACTCATGGAAGACACGTCGATATCTTGAGGTGAAATTCTGCCACTAACGGAAAAAAATAGATTGGATTGAAATCAACAAGGAGACAAGAAAACTTATTTCACCGGGAGAATAAATGAAGAACTTGGGTCATTTATAAGCACCATAAATAGCAACAATCCTTAGGGAAGGCTTTAGGTGAAATATAACCCAAGATAATTCCAATGAAGAGATTGATGGACTTAAAATTCCTCGTTCTTAACAACATGTGAATCATGAAACATGGACACAAATTATCAAGAATGACATAATACCACCTCAAATGATACGGTAAAAAGAATTGCACTACGAAATGCAAGATGAAGAATGCTTGAGCTCCTCTGAAAGGAATCTTGATGAACACTTTGAGAAGGAATTAAATCCTTGATGAACCCTCATGTAGAGCCTCCATGAAGAACCCCGGTAATAAAAGAATGATCAAATGAAAGGAAAGAGAATTTGAAAACACAACATGAATCCTTGCAATGATTTAGATGAATCTCCATGGTGATATAGTTCCGAGAGCTTGGAACTCTTGGAAAACAAACGATAAAGCATCTCAAACCGAGAATGTGATATGATGAACCACTCCAAAAAGAAGAAATTAGAATGCTTGGATGAAACAAGAATAAGAATTATGTTATGCGTATCCTTCACCAATTTAGATTGATGACAAGCAATGGATTTGGCATACTACTTATTCTCATAGAAAGGATTAAGATAGATATGGAGCAAACTTAAGACGGTCTTCAACGATCCACCGGTAGGATTGAAACAACGAATTAATAAGATAATGAAGGAAGAGAAATCTTGAATGAACCACCATAAGAATTGAAAATGAACGAAGAAAAGAGATGAATCACCGGTAAGAATTTGAAAATGAACAAAGATACTTGGGGAAATTTAGATACAAAAGAACGAAGAGATCAAGAGCTGATAAGAGAATACTCGAATGATGCACCGGTAAGATTTGGAGAATGATAGCTGAAGGCTGAGAATGAATAAGTCTTCTAAAATGATGGGCTCCGGAGAAACAAATTGAAAATAATCTTGAATTGCTCCGGATGGGTGAATAGAATTCTCACAATCAAAAACAATTATGAGAGGATGGCATCAAGCTAGAACCATGAATCTTGAAGAGAATGGAGCAAGATTTAAGAGAAACTCTTCTTCGGTCTTCAAATGTTGAGAATGACGATGAGAAACACCACTGTGAATCGTTGAGATACTCCGAGATGAATATTAGAAAGGTTGAACCGACGATGAAAAGAATTTGAAGGATCTTGGAGAAAGGCAATTGACTGATGATAACACATTCTTATGTCAAACTTGGAAAAGAATTTGGGAGTAACTCCGGGAAAAATTAGAAGAGTCAGGTAAGATCCTGGGAAAAGACCTGTGGGTTAGGGCCCACTCAAAAGAAACACCGTTGAACAATCTTGAAGAGAGATTACACCGGTTGATTTAAATGGCTTGAATGAGGTAATAACCTCAAAATAGGTTGAACGGATCTTGGATGAGAATACGAGCCTTTTGAGATATCTTTAGCACTCCGGAACAAATGAATAGCAAAAGGGGAAATGATTAAGAGGTGCATCGGCAAGATAAGACATTTGAAACAAGAAAAAGGATATGGTCATCACCGAAATATTGCCTTGAATCCACCGGAGAAGATAAGAGAACAAAGAATGATAACTTGAAACTTCGCTAGTATCTTCCTGATAATCACCGGATAAGAATATTGACGGAAAAGAATGGAGAGACTTCACATCAATAAGATGGATACTCGATTAAGAAATCTGAGTCCTTGAAGAAACAAGGGTGGGAGGGAGGGACAACAAAGACAACTTGGGATTGATGAAACGAACACCGTTGAGAAAACTGAGATTGAATCTTGCGGATGTTGAAAATGAACGGATCCACTTGAAGAGAGACACGCCGGTTGAAAAGGATTGACATGACAATCTCGATTATCATGAAGGATTGGTATTCACATAGGAGTATGATAACACCACTTAGGGAAGTTATGGAATCAACATTTGACATTGAAGCAACTCGAATACCACAACTGGAAACAAAAACAAAGGATTGGCTTGCAAAATAAGCCGGAACAAACATATGATAGAGATTTCGTCCGAAGTTTTCATGGTGGGGCCCACACGGGCTCGATCATACAGCACCATCATGTACAAGGCAGTGCACATGACATACGAAGCGTCCCCGAGTCAGCATAGCCAAGGACTCTTTAAGACACAACGAGACCACCGTAAAACCAATCATCGATAGGCGGACCACTAGACGTCGAACCCCAATCTCGTATCATGCATCTGTCGGAAAGATATCCTAGGAGCTAGTTGAATTCCCACTTATAAACTCCCAAAACTTTCCGGTTATGCAATCGGGTGTTGGGGATACAGGGGAAGCATAATATCTCACCCAAAACTAGCAAATCCTACATCTAGTTGTAACCATCCTTCAACACATAACCAAGAAACCTTCGGAAATTGTTTACCTCAACCTTCGAAAAGCATCTGTTATACGAGTTATGGCAATACTCCCAAACTCCGGCCCCAGTACTGGGTGGCGTCGAGGTTATCTCACCAACAACTGCATAAAGGAGATTTTTGGTGTCGGCGAACTCAGTTATTCCAGAACTGCAACGATAAAATTGTGACGACAACACCTCGGAGCTCAACTCCCCGGGACACTGCCACAACCCCTAAATGTCAGGAGGCACCAAGAACAATGTTCTCGTCACAAAACCATCAAAATGATTCCAAGATACCCGCGTGATCCTAAAAAAGTAAAAAAAAAATTAGTGAAATTTGAGAAGAGAAGAGTCAAAACTCTACGTCAGGAAGCCTCACCAGAGCGACGAAGGGACTGAGGAGTAAAAAGAATCCTACTCTCCGATATATATAATCCTATAAGACTCAAAACTTTTTTCTAGACTCAACAACGCCAGCGATTCGATCAAGTAGGGGGTTCCTAAGTCGGGGAAGGCTCTGATTACCAACTTGTAACACCCACGATGCGACTATATCTCCCACGTGTCGGAGCATGACTTAGAGGCATAGCAGCATAGTAGGCATGTCGCAAGAGGGGTAATCTTTACACATCCCATGTACTGAATAAGAAAGGGATAAAGAGTTGTGAGGGAGTCCTGGATTAGGGGGTCTCCGGACAGCCGGACTATATCCTTTGGCCGGACTGTTGGACTATGAAGATACAAGATTGAAGACTTCGTCTCGTGTCCAGATGGGACTCTACTTGGCGTGGAAGGCAAGCTAGGAAATACGGATATGGATATCTCCTCCTTTGTAACCGACCTTGTGTAACCCTAACCCTCTCCGGTGTCTATATAAACCGAAGGGTTTTAGTCCGTAGAACAACAATCAAAACATACAATCATACCATAGGCTAGCTTCTAGGGTTTGGCCTCTCTGATCTCGTGGTAGATCTACTCTTGTACTACCCATATCATCAATATTAATCAAGCAGGACGTAGGGTTTTACCTCCATCGAGAGGGCCCAAACCTGGGTAAAACACCGTGTCCCCTGCCTCCTGTTACCATCCGGCCTAGACGCACAGTTCGGGACCCCCTACCCGAGATTCGCCGGTTTTGACACCGACATTGGTGCTTTCATTGAGAGTTCCTCTGTGTCGTCGCCGTTAGGCTTGATGGCTCCTACTATCATCGATAGCGATGCGGTCCGGGGTGAGACTTTTCTCCCCGGACAGATCTTCATATTCGGCGGCTTTGCACTGCGGGCTAATTCGCTTGGCCACCTGGAGCAGATTGAAAGCTACACCCCTGGCCGTCAGGTCAGATTTGGAAGTTTGAACTACACGGCCGACATCTGTGGAAACTTGATCTTCGACGGATTCGAGCCACAGCCGGGCGCGCCACACTGTCACGATGGGTATGACCTAGCTCTACCGCCGAACAGTACCCCAGAGGCCGCGCCCGCGTCAGCTCCGACCCTTAGCTCGGAGCCAACTACGCCAATCGAGGACGGGTGGTTAGACACCGCCTCAAGGGCTGCAGTCTCAACGGCGATCGAGCCGAACACCAGCATAATCCTTTGCGCAGCCCATGACTCCAAGGTGCCGGACTCTCTTTCTGACACCGAACCGCCCGCGCCCCTGCCGATCGAATCCGATTGGGCGCCGATCATGGAATTCACCGCCGCGGATATCTTTCAGCACTCGCCCTTCGGCGACATTCTGAATTCACTAAGGTCTTTCTCTTTGTCAGGAGATCCCTGGCCGGATTATGGCCAATAGGATTGGGATGCGGATGACGAAGAAATTTGATGCCCACCCACCACCCACTTAATAGCCACTGTCGATGACTCAACCGACATGCTCGACTTCAACTCCGAAGACATCGACGGTATGGACGACGATGCGGGAGGTGAAGAGGAACCACCACCCACAGAGCGCTGGACATCCACCTCATCATATGACGTATACATGGTGGACACACCAAAAGAAGACGACGACGAGGAACGGAAGGACACACCGAAGGCTTGTTCCCTCGAGAAGCGGTCAAAGCGGCGGTGCAAGCGCCGCCCCAAATCCCGCCTCGGCAAAAATAACGATCATATAGACCCAGCGTTGGAGCAGGGCGAACCACTGCCGGACCACGGCAATACGGAGAATCAAACCGAACAAACCAATTCTGTCAAAGATAATAGTCCGGATGACATAACGCCGGACAGGCACCCGGAGCAGCAGAATGCCCGTCAAAGGCTTGTTGCCACCGCGAGGAGTCTGAAAAAGCAGAAGCAAAGGCTCAAGGCTGCGCAGGACACACTCCAAATCAGATGGAGTAAAGTACTCAACATAGCAGCGAAGTACGACGGCAATCGCCCCACCAAGAGCTACCCAAAGCGGAAGTTGCTACCTGAATTCGATGAGGAGGCTTCAGTCCCCCCACAACCAAAAATCAAAACGGCCACCTGGCCGGATAGACTACCTCACGGCCAACATAGAGCGGCAAAAAACGCCACTCACAAGTCAATACGCGATCCACGCGAAGGCTCGCACCAAAAGGACGGCGCAACCAGATCCATCTATGGACCACGCAAGCGCGCCCCAGCATACGATGTAACACAACAAACATCTGAACAACGCGGTACACCCAGATACAGGGGTGCCACACACCCCCTATGTTTCACCGATGAGGTGCTGGACCATGAATTTCCAGAGGGATTCAAACCCATGAACATAGAGGCATACGACGGAACAACAGACCCTGGGGTCTGGATTGAGGACTATATCCTCCATATCCATATGGCTCGAGGAGATGATCTCCACGCCATCAAATACCTACCCCTCAAGCTCAAACGGCCAGCTCGTCACTGGCTTAAAAGCCTCCCCGAAAACTCCATTGGAAGCTGGGAAGAGCTCGAAGACGCTTTTCGGGCAAATTTTCAAGAGACTTATGTCCGACCTCCGGACACGGATGATTTGAGTCATATAACTCAACAGCCCGGAGAGTCAGCCCGAAAGCTTTGGAACAGGTTTCTTACTAAAAAGAACCAAATTGTCAACTGTCCGGACGCCGAAGCCTTGGCAGCTTTTAAGCATAGCGCCCGTGACGAATGGCTTGCCAGACACCTCGGCCAAGAAAAGCCGAGAACAATGGCAGCATTAACAAGCCTCATGACCCGCTTTTGCGCGGGTGAGGACAGCTGGCTAGCCAGATGTAGCACCAGCGACCCCAGTACATCTGAAGTTAGAGATGGAAACGGGAAATCACGGCGCAACAGCAATAACAAACGCCGGAATAAAGAAGACAGCACGAAGAGCACGGCAGTAAACGCCGGATTCAACAACTCTCGGCCAGGTCAGCAAAAGCCGCCCTCTAAAGGCGCCAGAGACGAACCGTCCAGCCTAAACAAAATTCTGGACCAAATATGTCAGATCCATAGCACCCCTGGTAAACCCGCTAATCATACCCACAGAGAATGTTGGGTCTTCAAGCAGTACGGCAAGCTCAACGCCGTACACAAGGGGGAGGATACACCAAGCGAAGACGAGGATGAGCCTCTCAAGCAAGACACTGGGGAACAAAAGAAATTTCCACCAGAAGTCAAAACAGTAAACGTGTTACACGTGATCAAGGGAAGAAACAAAACGGCACTCCCAGAAAAATATGCCCAAAGGCATATCACCGCGGAGTCCTGCCACTGGTCGTCTCAACCGATCACTTTCGACCATCGTGATTACTCAGCAAGTATCCGGCGTGCAGGATGGGCTGCCCTGGTATTAGACCCAATAATTGACGGATACCACTTCACACGAGTCCTGATGGACGGTGGCAGCAGTATCTACCTGATATACCAGGATACAATCCGCGAAATGGGGATAGACCCAACGAAAATTTGCCATAGCAATACTACCTTTGAAGGAGTAACGCCAGGCCCAGGGGCTCATTGCACGGGCTCCCTGCTACTAAAGGTTATATTCGGCTTCCCCGATAACTTCCATAGCGAACATTTAACCTTCCACATCGCTCCGTTCCAAAGTGGCTATCAAGCACTACTTGGACGCGAAGCTTTTGCTCGCTTTAATGCAATACCACATTACGCTTCCCTGACGCTCAAGATGCCTGGTCCATGCGGCATCATTACAGTGAACGGAAGTATTAAGCGATCTTTGCGCGCCGAAGAGAATGCGACGGCCTTGGTAGCCGCACACTAAAAACGGCCTCACCAACTAAAGCATTTGATAGGTCGTCAAGACCATGGACGCGGTTAGACGAGTCTGGCGCTGCTATATGTAACTTGTACCGGATTGATGGCCACACCCCTATTACAAATACAAGGGGCTCAACGCGCGCAGACAAGTGGCAATTTCTACTCATTTTTAGTTATACATGGTTTCTTTAAAAACTATCTTCTTGCACGACAACTTTTTCACCTAAGTTCCTCTCTTTTACAGATGATAATCGTGCTACACCCATCCAGGATACGGCACAATGGGGACACAGGCACAGACGTGCAGCAGGGACCCGCTCCAAGGATTCTTTTTAGATTAAGACCCTGCGTAAACCTTTTTTATTGTCTCTTGTTGATACACATCCCTCGAATTCTCAGTACAATTGAGAAGGATGCTGACGTTTTGGCATGTGGCCATGTCAGAATAATGCACGTACCTGGACACAAGGGGCTTCTTACAAAGGGCACTATTTAGGCAAGATTTATACCATAAAGACCGAATACCTTAGGGAGTGTTCGGCGTCGTGAGTTTGGCCTTATATGCATCAGCTCCGAATCATTGTCTTTGGTCAAATGTTGGGTTTGCCCGGCTCCTGTGTTTTGGTGCCTTACGTTCCGCTTTATCGGCTAAGGCAGCACCAGGAGAACTACTGCGATTGTGCCCTGGTTCATCCGGACGAGCACCTCAGTAGAGAAAGCCGAAAACTGACTGTCATGATATAGCGTGAGACTGGTCAACCACTCGATGACCAATCGGAATGTTAGAACTCCTCCGCCTTAACGAAGGGCCATTTTCCAGCCAGGCATGTACGCACCCCGAGATCGGGAGAGTGCGGAGCCACCAGGGGCTATCTAGTAGCCCCACTGTCAAACTCCTATGGCTAAGTGAAAGTGTTAAAACATTATAGTCCGGTTGCCTCGTTCGCTGTGCTATCACCTCCTTAATAGGACCAAGACATTGGGTTAAGTGTGAACATGCATTTTTTGCGAGCACCTCCGCATTATATGCGTGGGGGTCGAAGCCGACGACTGCAGTCTTTCAGGTTATATACATATATACACAAACGGCCGCATAGGAGGCATCACATTACTTTCCGGCAAAAGTATAAATGCAGCCTTACTATATTTCATAAAAAAATTGTGTTTACAATGGGAATACATGTCATTCAAACATAATATTCTTCGAGCACTGGGACTCTATCAAACGAGCACCCTCAAGAACCTCTTCAAAATAGTGCTCGGCAGCTACTCGGCCTATGGCCGAACCTTGCGCCGCAACAGTGGTAGCATCCATCTCCGCCCAGTATGCCTTGACACGGGCAAAGGCCATCCACGAGCCTTCTATGCACGCCGACCTCTTCATCGCGTTGATGCGCGGCACCGCACCAAGGAACTGCTGCACTAAGTTGAAATAGCTGTTCGGCTTCGGCTTCTCCGGCTACAAATGATCTACAACAGACCTCATGGCAAGTCCGGACAACCTATTAAGTTCGGCCCATTCGGCTAGCTAATCAGTCAAGGGAAGCGGACGCTCTGAAACGTTGAATTGCGACCAGAATAGCTTGTCCAATTCATGATCTGATTGATCTTGGAAGTATTCGACAGCATCGACGGCGCTCGCCGCCAAGTCCATATATGTGTCTGCCGAACTCCACAGCCGATCCAGAGGGACATACCGCGGATCTCCGAACTTCCTCCGCAGCAGAAAGGGCTTCTCGGCCGCAATATCCCCGGCTTCGCGCAGCTCCTCCTTCTTCGCCCTCATAGCAGAGCGACTGTCTTTGGTCGCCATAGTGGCCTTCTCAAGGTCCGCTGCCTTCACTCGGTTCTCTTCTTCAAGGAACTGGCAACGGTCGGCAGTGCCTTTTAATTCTACGGCCATCTTGGCCATCTTTTCTTTGCTTTCGCAATGGGCGGCCTTCTCGGCTCTTAACTCTTCGGCCGCCTTCAAAGAAGCCGCATTACTAACCCTCGCTTGTTCCTTGGCTCGGGCGAGTTCCGCCCGAAGGGTCTCCATGGTGGCAGCACCGTCTGCAGTCACAACATATTAAAGATACTGGCATCATGTTGCTCTTATTGTGTGACATTCACCAGAAAACATTACTTACCCTGTGATTCGTCAAGCCGCTTGTTAACAAGCTCGATGTCGGCGTCCGCCGCATCCAGTTGTCGTTTTAATTCGGCAAACTCACTAGTCCGGCTAGCCACCGGAGCTTCCACCACCTGCACATAAAGGCAGTCTGGTTATTGCCTGGGACTATGATCCTCTGTTCGCCGCCGTTCTCGACGACAACCAGAGTCTCAGGGGCTACTATCTACACAGGGCACACCTAACATGTGCGGTACTATCACATATTATTTAACGTACCTCAAAGCCTGTTAGTAGACTCATAAAGGCTTCATGTAATCCGCTTTCGGCGGACGAAATTCTTTCCATCACCGTACCCATCAGCGTACGGTGTTCTTCTGAGATGGCCGCTCGCCCCAACAGCTCCCTCAGAACGTCCGACCGCATACCAGACGGTGCGGGACTCTTTTGTTTGCTCTCTTCGGGCGCCGGACGCTGGGGACTTCGGGGATCTATGGGATTATCTTCTGGCCTCACCGGATCCAGAGAGGCCCTCCATGACGACACTTCGGGGTCGCCCGCTTCTTGAGCGGAGGAGTCCGGGGGAGGCGTTTCGCTCTCCATCATCTCCGGAAGAAGATCCCCCGAAGACAAGCTGAGCTGAGAAGGGCTAAGACCCGAACTGCAAGATATATGCGGCGGTTATTTTCTCAGAAGAAAGATAGTATACCTTCACTATTAAAGTATTTTTTGGATCACTTACGACTCGTTGGAGGGCTGATCCCCCCGCGGACTTTGTGCGGTAAGAGCACCCCCTGAGGCAGGACCCTCTGTCGGAGACTTCTTCTCTCATTTGGAGGCCTCGGCTTCCGGATCCTCGGAAGCAGTCCTCTTCCTCCCCCGGTTATCCTCCTTTAAGGAGGCGCTCATTCCCTCGGTTGGAACTGGCAGCGATGGGGGCCCGCTTCCGCCCATATTATTTCCCCTGTATCTTCCTTCGAGGGCTCTGGGCAAGGTGCGAGCTCGAGCATCTTTTCCAATACCGGATTTTCCAGACCCTCAGGGAGGGGGGCCGAACACCGAATCATCTTCGCCTTTGTTAGCCAGTCCTGGTCAATGAGCAAACTCTCAGAAATAACTTCATGATGAATAAAGGACAGTGTGTTCGGCTAGAGGATTTCTTACTTGTTCGGCAGCGCGGTTACTGCTTAGGCCCACGTCCTCAGTAGAATCCGGACACTCTATTTGAGGTCCGAAGAATGACTTGTACATCTCCTCGTGGGTCAGGCCGAGGAAACTTTGAATGGCACGCGGTCCTTCTGGGTTGAACTCCCACAAGCGAAGGGGCCAGCGTTTGCAAGGCTAGACTTGACGAACCAGCATAACTTGTATTACCACAACCAAATTAAAATCTCCCTCGAAGAGATCTCGAATGCGGCTTTGCAGTATAGGCACGTCCTTGGCTGGACCCCAGCTCAGACCTCTGTTAATCCATGACATTAGTCGTGGTGGGGGGCCCAAGCGGAAAGCGGGGGCAGCCGCCCACTTGGCACTTCTGGGAGCTGTAACGTAAAACCACTCCCGTTGCCATAATTCAGACACCTCTGGAAAAGAACCTTTCGGCCATGGAGCTCCTGCCATCTTGCCTATTGATGCACCCCCGCACGCTACATGTTGCCCCTCGATCATCTTCGGCTTCACTTCAAAGGTCTTGAGCCACAGGCCGAAGTGAGGGGTAATGCGGAGGAAGGCCTCACACACAACAATAAATGTCGAGATGTGGAGAAAGGAGTCTGGAGATAGATCGTGGAAATCTAGCCCGTAATAAAACATCAAACCCCTGACGAAGGGATCCAGAGTGAGGCCTAGGCCTCGGAGGAAGTGGGAGACGAACACGAAGTTCTCGTTGGGTTTGGGAGTAGGGACGACCTGCCCTCGAGCAGGAAGCCGATGCGAAACCTCGGTGATCAGGTATCTGGCCTCCCTTAACTTCTTGATGTCCTCTTCCGTCATGGAGGAGGGCATCCATCAGCCTTGAAGGCTGGATCCGGACATGATTGAAGATCCGAAGCACCTAACCTGGGCTTTGGGTGTTGGAACTCGAGGCGGGGGAAGGGTTTGATTGAGCATGAGAGGGGAAAAGCGAAAACCTTGTCCCTTTATAAAGAGGGTGAATATCAAGCGTCCTCTCCGTAGCCGTTTAGGCTTGCCTATAATCTAGGAGTCCTAGACACGGTTGGGTTACCCACGACCGCATTAATGAGAATCCCGTAATTGGGGGAACACGATCTCTGCTTGACAAGACATGTCAAGAAACCGCCTCGCGTTATGTGTGGAGTTAGTTAAAGAAAAACGGTTCGAATAATCACCGGGTCATGACATAACGTCATGCTACCAAAACAAGTCAGCAAATTGGATTTGCGGAAATATTATTCTCTCTAAGTTGGTATGTGGAACTTATTTTGCAGGGTCGGACACTATCCTCGTATTCAAATTCTTCTGTGATGTATTCCGAGAAGGAACCCGCCTTGCAATGCCGAAGACAATACTGCGCGCCGGACTCATCGTCATTGAAGCCTGGTTCAGGGGCTACTAAGGGAGTCCTGGAGGGGGTCTCCGGACAGCCGGACTATATCCTTTGGCTGAACTGTTGGACTATGAAGATACAAGATTGAAGACTTCGTCTCATGTCCGGATGGGACTCTACTTGGCGTGGAAGGCAAGCTAGGAAATACGGATATGGATATCTCCTCCTTTGTAACCGACCTTGTGTAACACTAACCCTCTCCGGTGTCTATATAAACCAAAGGGTTTTAGTCCGTAGAACAACAATCACAATATACAATCATACCATAGGCTAGCTTCTAGGGTTTGGCCTCTCTGATCTCGTGGTAGATCTACTCTTGTACTACCCATATCATCAATATTAATCAAGCAAGACGTAGGGTTTTACCTCCATCGAGAGGGCCCGAACCTGGGAACATTGTGTCCCCTGCCTCCTGTTACCATCCGGCCTAGACGCATAGTTTGGGACCCCCTACCCGAGATCCGCCGGTTTTGACACCGACAAGTTGGCTTACAATCGTCACTTCACACAATACATAAATATAGCATTACATCATCCAGATACAATCAAGGTCCGACTACGGAACCAAATAAAGAAAGACAACCCCTAATGCAATAGATCTCCGATCGCCCCGACTGGAATCTACTACTGAACAACTAGAAACGAAACAACACAACAAACCAGATCTTCATCGAGCTCCCACGTGAGCTAGGTTGCGTCACCTGCACTGGTATCATCGGCACCTGCAACTGTTTGGAAGTATCTGTGAGCCACGAGGACTCGGCAATCTCACACCCGCAAGATCAAGACTATTTAAGCTTATAGGTAGGTAAAGATAGTGAGGTGGAGCTGCAGCAAGCACTAAGCATATATGGTGGCTAACTTACGCAAATAAGAGCGAGAAGAGAAGCAAAGCACGGTCGTGAACTAGAAGTGATCAAGAAATGATCCTAAAACTACTTACGTTCAAGCATAACACAAGAACCGTGTTCACTTCCCGGACTCCGCCGAAAGAGACCATCATGGCTACACACGCGGTTGATGTATTTTAATTACGTTAAGTGTCAGGTTCTCTACAACCGGATATTAACAAATTCCCATCTATCCATAACCACGGGCACGGCTTTCAAAAGTTCAAAACCCTGCAGGGGTGTCCCAACTTAGCCCATCACAAGCTCTCACGGTCAACGAAGGATATTCCTTCTCCCAGGAAGACCTGATCAGACTCGGAATCCCGGTTACAAGACATTTCGACAATGGTAAACAAGACCAGCAAGACCACCCGCTGTGCCGACAAATCCCGATAGGAGCTGCACATATCTCGTTCTCAGGGCACACCTGATAAGCTAAGAGTACAGGAGCCGACGTAAACCAAGTTGCCAAGGGATGGCCCTGCACGGTGCTCTAGTTTGGACCAACACTCAGAGGAGCACTGGCCCGGGGGGTTTAAAAAAAAGATGACCCTCGGTCTCCGAAAACCCAAGGGAAAAAAGGCTAGGTGGCCATGGTAAAACCAAGGTTGGGCCTTGCTGGAGGAGTTTTATTCAAAGCGAACTGTCAAGGGGTTCCCATTATAACCCAACCGTATAAGGAACGCAAAATCAAGGAGCATAACACCCGTATGACGGAAACTAGGGCGGCAAGAGTGGAACAAAACACCAGGCATAAGGCCGAGCCTTCCACCCTTTACCAATATATAGGTGCATTAAAGTAAACAATATATATAGTGATATCCCAACAAAAATCATGTTTCAACAAGGAACAAACTTCATCTTCACCTACAACTAGCAACGCTATAAGAGGGGGGCTGAGCAAAGCGGTAACATAGCCAAACAATGGTTTGCTAGGACAAGGTGGGTTAGAGGATTTACATGGCAATATGGAAGGCATGATAATGCAAGTGGTAGGTATCGCGGCATAGCAATAGAGCGAGCAACTAGCAAGCAAAGATAGAAGTGATTTCGAGGGTATGGTCATCTTGCCTGAAATCCCGCAAGGAAGAAGAATGAGTCCATGAAGAAGACAAACAGATGTAGTCGAATAAATCCTCACAACTCCGGAACGAAACCGAAGCTAACGAGAGAAGTGACCCGGAAAGAAGCAAGCAACATTAAACAACCCTCACAAAAACATGGCATGATGCACAATCAAGTATGATGCATGTCGGTTTAATGAGGCATGGCATGGCAAAGAGCACAAACAAATACTACAAGTTAAGTGGAGCTCAATATGCAACGAATTGCATATTGACGAAACACCACGTCAATTATTTAGTCCTCTCATTTATGTACCCAACAATAATTAAATGTTCTTAACATGGCAAGAGGTGGAGCATAAGTAAACTAAACATTTAGGCAAGGTTAAATGAGGCCGGAAATAACAAACAACAATTCCGGTAAATCCTCATGTGCATTAGCAATTTAATGCAAACACCAATTTTGAACATCTTAAAGTTGTTAACATGATGCGGATGACATGTTCAAGTTTTATGCAAGTTTTATTAAAAGTTGGCATGAGCATGATGAGAGCATTTGTGTCACCGTGGTAGAAAGAAAGGAGTGCCACGGCGACGAAACGGAAATGATGCCGCGGCAACATTCCGATGATCCGGTAGCTCACGGGGATACCGGTGCAAAAGGAAGTGGGTGCGACTGTGTCATGCAACAAGATGGGGTGCTCCCGGGTTCCGGGTTCCCACATGACGGTGGCAAGGCAAAAGAGGGGCTTCATGCAATGAACAACTCGGACACGGAGCAACACACAGTCCAACTCATACATCGCAAGCATTCATCCACGGCCGTCGTCTCGATGGTATACCTTTGAAGCATGCATTTCGGGCGAAACGAGTTCGTAGAGGGAAGTAGGTGTTTCTCACGACGGTAGTTGAACATGTTGGTGGTAGTCAAACTCGGCATTTCGGTGCAGTGGTGGGGTACATGTCGATGGTCGTGTCATGGTACTCGGCGTTTCGTTCAGTACTCGTTCGAGCATCCGTGTGATCTTTTTGGTGGTGTACTTGGCGATATCCAAGGCGACCTTGACGCATCCGTGCGTAGAGGTACTTGGGGGTTTCGTGTAGTCGGTCCTGCCGGTCTCGGTAATGTAGTTGTACAAGAGCATCGTCGAACTTGTCGAATCCAAATTCTTGGAGGGCCGCCGTGGTACTTGGCGCTAATCCATGTTCGGTGGTCGAACTTGGCGTCAACCTCGACAACAAGTGGATGTACAAGATGACAGTGGGGCGTCGCGGTCGTCCACTACGGCGGACAAGGCAAGCAGGGAAGCGGCAATAGCTGCTGGTTGTTGGCAGAGGACGAACGGAGCAGAGGAGCTCCGGCAACCATGCGGTATAAGCTAGCAGGGTCCAGCGGGAGCTCCTGCAGGGTGCAGCCGCAGTGAGGGGCGGCCTCCGGGCATTATGGTCGAGGTAGAGGAAGAAGGGCGCGACGGAAATGGACGGCGTCGGCGAAGATGCAGGTGCGGGGTCGCCGGAGTTTACCTCTGGTGGCTTCGCGAGAGACGCGGGCGCAGCGTCCTGGCGAGGCGACGGCGCGGAGGAGGGCCGACGAGGGGCGTGACGGAGCTCGGCGGGCACGCTCCTCTGGGCACGGACAAGGATGGCGACGGGCGGCCGTGAGGGACCTCCTGTCCTAGGGCGCAGCGGTGGGAACTCCGGCCTGGGTAGTTGGGGACAAGGCCGAGGCCGGGGAAGGAGCGGCCGGCGGAGGCTGGAGCCAGAAGTCGCGGCAGCGGAGCTTGGCGTCGGCGGGCGGCGCCAGGAGGGCGCTGCGGTGGGCGACCTCGCAGGAGAGGGAGGCACAGGCGTGGGAACAGGAGAAAGAGAGGCCGGCCGGGGACGAAGGCAAGGGCGGGTGTGGTGATCTGGCGGCGGTGCTAGGAAGGGGATGAGGGGATCGGGCGTGAGGAAAAATAGCGAGAGGAGGGAGAGGAGATCGAGCGGTTCCTGGGAACTGCGTGCGTGCTGGTGCTGGCGGCGGTGGATGAGGACGAGATGGAGAGGGAGATGGGATCGAGCCAAAGCTCTCCCTGGCGGCGCTGACGGGAGGAGGAGGGGATCGAACGGGCTAGGTTTAGAAGGGTAAGGTGGGCCTTGGAGGAATGATGGGCCTTAGAGCCGGCTAGGTTTAGGTGCAGCTGGGCCTACATGGCCTGCTGGGCTCCCTTATTTCCTTTTATAT
Organism: Triticum urartu; assembly: GCF_003073215.2. Classification (NCBI taxonomy): domain Eukaryota; kingdom Viridiplantae; phylum Streptophyta; class Magnoliopsida; order Poales; family Poaceae; genus Triticum; species Triticum urartu. The sequence continues at coordinate 275,378,832 of NC_053026.1, forward strand.
ATCTCTCTGCCTATTAAATAAACAGCCAACAAAAGGGAAAGGCCAGGGATATTGGGTAAGAAATAGAAAGAAGTAAGGATACATATGGACTCCTGGAATTAAGCACCATTTTATAAAATTGGTTTGGCCATTTTTAGAGGTAGAAAAATAAAACAAGTTTGAATAAAATTCAAACTTGAGGCATTTTTGAACCTAACCAAAACAACTCCCAAAAGGCTGAATCTTGACTGAGAGGTATAAGGCATGGTGCATGATTCATTGACAAAGATTGAACATTAAAGGAGAAGGGAGAAATGGCACTTGCATCAAGGAAGGAATAAGAAGTAATGGGGAGGTGATGATGCATGGGTCAAATGCATAGCCAAACAACATTACAAACATAATGCAAGCACAACGAGATGGATACCACAATGCACATGATGAATGCAAAATGACAAGAGGCACAAATGCAATGTGACAATGGTGAGCATGTCAATGCAATATAACCAAAGATGACCATGATGCAAGAAAACAAAATATGACAAAGGCACCATCAAGATCACGGCAACAAACAATTGGAACACCCAACCTCGACGAAATAAAAGGAAGGTAACTAGAGCATCGGTCTCGGGGCGTCACAAGTATATTGACTTAGGAGTCAAGTGAGATCACTTGATCATAGGTCATACTCATAGTTTTAAGCTCAAAATGGGGTTACCATTTTTCGTTTAAGCATCTTGATGTATTAACATCTTGTTGAATTGCTTTGACCCATGACTTGGAGTAAAACTTCTCTAAGATGGACTGACATACCTTGGGTGGTGGTGTTGATCTTGATCATGTAGTTGGACTTGTGTGGGTTGCTCAAGGTTGATGTAGCTCATCAAGAGTTGGGAGCACCACTTGGAATTTGAGTTCATCTATCTACATGGGTTAGTCTTGCAAGGAAGTGCACTTGTGTATCCAAAATGACAATCATAAAACTTAATATAGAATTTGTCAAAGGATATGTTTGAAGGGTTTCGTGCTTCCTTGTCTTCAACCACCATTGTGTAGCGACTTGGTGATGTAGAAATTGCTCATGATGTGAGTGGGTTGCATTCTGATAGATTTAGATTCATCCAAGTACCTACAAGGGATAGATAGCATGCAAGGGTGCAAATATATCCAAGACATATGAATATCATCATAAGAGAAATATCAAGGATTTGTCATAGATTCATGCCTTGCATGTAACCATATGGAGTTTCTACTCCAAGTTTGAAGCATCAATGATGTTCAATTCACCTCTCAAACGGCAAAAGACTTTCTCATCAAGCGGTTTGGTGAATATATCCGCCAATTGCTTATCGGTACGAACATGCTTAAGATCAATGTCCCCTTTAGCAACATGATCTTGAATGAAATGATGACGAACTTCAATATGCTTAGTTCGAGAATGTTGCACGGGATTGTGAGCAATCTTAATAGCACTCTCATTGTCACTAAGCAATGGAACATGTTTCACATTGATCCCATAATCGTTAAGAGTTTGGGTCATCCAAAGTAATTGAGCACAACATGAACCAGCGGCAATGTATTCCGCTTCGGCGGTGGGTAAGGATACCGAGTTTTGTTTCTTGGAAGACCAAGACACAAGAGATCTACCAAGAAATTGACAAGTACCCGAAGTGGACTTTCTATCAACCTTTTCTCCGGCATAGTCTGGTTCAGAATAGCCAACAAGATCAAAAGACGACCTCTTAGGATACCAAATGCCAAAATTTGGTGTATGTATTAAGTATCTCACTATCCTTTTCACAGCCTTAAGATGACATTCTTTGGTGGCCTCTTGATATCGTGCACACATGCACACACTTAGCATAATATCGGGATGAGAGGCACATAGATATAACAATGAACTGATCATAGAGCGGTAAACTTTTTGATCAACCGGTTCACCGTCCTAAGTCAAGTCAAGATGTCCACTAGTAGGCATGGGAGTTTTCATACCTTTGCTTTGTTGCATATTGAAATTCTTGAATAAGTCCTTGGTGTACTTTGTTTGAGAGACAAAGGTGCCTTCCTTGGTTTGCTTGATTTGCAAACCAAGAAAGAAGTTGAGTTCACTCATCATAGACATCTCAAACTTCTCCGACATTAGCTTTCCAAACTTCTCACTAAAATGAGGGTTAGTTGAGCCAAATATGATGTCATAAACATAAATTTAGCATACAAATAACTCACCATTAACCCTTTTAGTAAAAAGAGTAGAATCTATGTTTCCAATTTCAAAGCCTTTTTCAATAAGGAACTTGGTCAAGCATTTATGCCACGCTCTAGGAGCTTGTTTAAGACCATAAAGAGCTTTGTGAAGTTTGTAAACATGATTAGGTTTCTTAGGATTGACAAAGCCAGGAGGTTTCTTAACATAAACTTCCTCCTCAATTTCACCGTTTAGAAAAGCACTTTTAATGTCCATTTGGTACAAGGTGATATCATGGTGATTAGCATAAGCAAGTAAGATGCGAATGGACTCAAGTCTAGCAACGCGGGCATATGTATCATCATAGTCCATACCTTCGACTTGAGTGTAGCCTTGGGTGACTAGACGTGCTTTGTTGCAAACAACTTGTCCATCTTCATCTTGCTTGTTGCGAAACACCCATTTGGTACCGATGATGTTGTGGTTGTTGTCGGGCTTCTCAACCAATGTCCACACTTGATTTCTCTCAAAGTTGTGTAGCTCTTCATGCATGGCGTTTATCCAATCCGGATCTTCCAATGCTTCTTCAACCTTCATAGGTTCAATGCTAGAGATGAATTAATAATGTTCACAAAAGTTAGCCAAACGAGCTATAGAGCGAGTGATTCTCCCGGTTTGGATATCATTGTAGATTTGCTCGACGGGATGGTCTTTGGCGACTCTTGCTCGAACTCGTGGGAGCTTTTGCTTGGCTCGGGGTGGAACATCCATTTCATCTTGTTCTTCTTCTTGGCCTTCTTCATTGTTTACGTTGTCGTTCTCTTATCATGGTGGAGAACGATGTTGTTGATGTTCATCTTGGTGTACTTCCTCGTTTTCTTCGTCCTGGTGTGTCCCACTTGTGGATGCTTCCGTATCAACTCTTGGTTCACCCTGCCGTGAGGTGGAAGCTTCCACTTGGATGGACGAGGTACTCTCCTTCACCTCCGTTGGACGAATCTTGCCAATAGACAAGTCTTGGATTGCTTCCGAAGGGTCTTTGTCTCCTACATCAATTGGCAATTGCTCTACTTGCGAGCCGTTAGATTCATCAAACTTCACATCTACCGTCTCTTCAACCTTTCGGGTGAAATTGTTGTGGACACGGTAAGTGTGAGAGTTTGAGCCATAACCAAGTAGGAAACCTTCATGAGATTTAGGAGCAAATTTAGAACGAGGATGCTTATCAAGAATGTAGCACTTCGAGCCGAATACTCGAAAGTATCTAACTTGGGGTTTGTTACCGGTGAGGAGCTCGTATGTCGTCTTGCCGAGTAGCTTGTGAAGATACAAGCAATTTGTTGCATGACAAGCTGTCTCAGCCGCTTCCGCCCAAAAGTGTTTTGGAGTCTTGTACTCATCAAGCATCGTTCTTGCCATCTCAATAAGAGTCTGGTTCTTCCTCTCAACAACTCCATTTTGTTGAGGTGTGTACGTAGCCTAGAACTCGTGTGAAATCTCCTCTTCGTCAAGAAAGGTATCCACATTTGCGTTCTTGAAATCTGTTCCGTTGTCGCTCTGAACCTTCTTGATCTTCACTTCAAATTGATTTTGGGCCTTCCTGATGAAGTTTTTGAAGATCTTCTGGACCTGCGATTTATCATCAAGGAAGACCACCCACGTAAATCTTGAAAAATTATCAACTATGACTAGACCAAATGAGTTACCACCGAGACTCTTGTAGGCATTGGGACCAAAGAGATCCATGTGAAGTAGCTCGAGTGGTCTTCTCGTGGTCATGATGTTCTTCACGGGGTGACTCGCTCCAACTTGTTTTACTGCTTGACAAGCACTACAAAGTCTATCCTTGTCACATATAACATCTTTTACTCCAAGGATATGATCACCTTTAATAAGCTTATCAAGATTCCGCATGCCCACATGACCTAGCCTTCTATGCCACAACCAGCCTTTAGAAGATTTAGCAACTAAGCAAGTTCTAGGTTGATCCTTTTTAGTGAAATCAACAATGTAGAGATCACCTCTACGTATACCGGTAAAGACCATTTTATGATTGTCTCTTCGAAACACTTGGCAATCTACTTCAGTAAATAGGACATTGAAACCGAAATCAGCAAGTCTAGATACTGAAAGTAAATTGTACCCAAGAGATTCAATGAGCATGACGTTTTGTATGGAGCTATCATGTGAGATGGCGACCTTACCGAGGCCAACCACCTTACCCTTTGAGTTATCACCGAAAGTGACATATTTTCGAGGGTCGTAGTTTTCAGCAAGCTCATGGAAAATATCTTTGTCTCTGGTCATATGATCAGTACATCCACTATCAAGGACCCATTCCTTTCCTCCAGCCATTTAGCCGCGAAGATTAGACATAAGACCAAAGTGTCTCATCGCATCATCAAGATCATAGTCACTATCATCATCCTCATCATAGTATCCGAGTTCAACATCGTCATGTGATCGATCAACTCCTAGAGAGGGTAATTCATTAGAAGTATGACCGTAACACTATTCATCTCTATGGATTCTAATGACTTCAGAAATGATATTCCTAATAATTCCAACATCTCCTTTAGCACTCGTAAGATTAGTATGCTCAAATAAGCAATCACCAAACTTGGGATCATTAGAACTCATCTTACTCAAGGCAATAGACTTACGAAGAATTTCATCTAGAATTTTCAAGGAATAGTTTGGAAATCTTTCCTTAAGAAATCTCCATATAGTGTAGGCACAATCAAGAGTAGGCAAACATCCAATCAAGTTTCCGGGCAAGCCTGTAGTGATAAGATTAACATTTCTAAGGTTGCGGATCATGTCAATAGACTCATCAAGGGTAGGATGCAAAGGATCAACATGAGATACACAAGAGCTAGTAATGTACTTGTTCAAATGATATTCATTGAAAATCTCAAGCATCTCATTTTTTCACTCATGAAAGAACTCTCCATCAAGAATAGGCTCTCTACGTCTAAGACTCCCCAACATAGACTCATCCATCTTCCTCCAATGGTGATTAAACCAAAGCAATGGAGACCAAAGCTCTGATACCAATTGTAAGGATCAAGAAGAGGTTTCTAGAGGGGGGTGAATAGACTCTTAGCAAGAAAAGTTACAGTTTTTAATTTCTTTAAGTTGAAGTGGAGTTTTGGCACAAGTTTAAACATTCACAATACATATCAAGCAAGCATGACAAGAGTATATGAGCAGCGAAAAGTAAAGCATGCAATTTGCAAAAATGTAATGGGATGGGATTGGAGTGTGCAAACGCAATTGGAGACACGAAGATTTTTGGCGTGGTTCCGATAGGTGGTGCTATCGTACATCCACGTTGATGGAGACTTAAACCCACGAAGGGTAACGGTTGCGCAAGTCCAAGGAGGGCTCCACCCACGAAGGGGCCACGAAGAAGCAACCTTGTCTATCCCACCATGGCCATCGCCCACGAAGGACTTGCCTCACTCGGGTAGATCTTCACGAAGTAGGCGATCTCCTTGCCCCTACAAACTCCTTGGTTCAACTCCACAATCTTGATGGAGCCTCCCAAGTGACACCTAACCAATCTAGGAGACACCACTCTCCAAGAGGTAACAAATGGGTGTGTTGATGATGAACTCCTTGCTCTTGTGCTTCAAATGATAGTCTCCCCAACACTCAACTCTCTCTCATAGGATAGGATTTGGTGGAAAGACGATTTGAGTGGAAAGCAACTTGGGAAGGCTAGAGATCAAGATTTATGTGGTTGGAATGAAGTATCTTGACCTCAAAACAAGTTAGGTGGTTCTCTCTCATAAAATGTATGTTGGAAGTGTAGGCATGTTCTGATTGCTCTCTCCACGAATGAAGAGTGTGGGTGTAGGGGTATATATAGCCTCCACACAAAATCTAACCGTTACACACAAATCACCAAACTCGGTGGGACCGAATCATAAAACTCGGTCGGACCGATTTGGTTCATAATGTGACCGTTAGGAATTTCGGTGGGACCGACATGATCAACTCGGTGGGACCGGTGTGCTAGGGTTAGGGTAAAGCCTCAACTCGGTTTGACCGATTACACAAACTCGGTGGGACCGATTTGGGTAATAAGCGAAACAGAGAGTTGGCCAAGCAAACTCGGTGGGACCGATTGCATACCTCGGTGGGCCGAAATTATTGCAATAGGCAACAGAGAGTTTGCAAGCCCATCTCGGTGAGACCGATATCCCATCGGTGAGACCGAATTGATTAGGGTTTCTGACAGTGGCTATGTCAAGAGAACTCGGTGGCGCCGGATAGGAAATTTTGGTTGGGCCGAGTTTGAATTTTGGTTTGGGACATATGTGGATGTGAGAAACTGGTTGAGGGCTTTGGAGCATATCACTAAGCACTTTGAGCAAGAAACTCATTAAGCAACACCTCATCCCCTCTTAATAGTATTGGATTTCCTATGGACTCAATGTGATCTTGGATCACTAAAATAGAAAATGTAGAGTCTTGAGCTTTGAGCTTGAGCCAATCCTTTGTCCTCAGCATCTTGAAGGGGTTCCACATCCTATAGTACATACCACTCCATTGTTGAACTTATCTGAAACATACTAGATAGAAGCATTAGTCCAACAAGAGATATGTTGACATTAATTACCAAAATCATCCAGGGAGCACTTGTGCTTTCAGCGGTGGACACGAGGGACGATGACTGGCTCTGTTTAGAAGCGGTTGGCACGACACTAGGCGTGGCGGGCTCGGTTGTCGGCCATAGCGGAGCTGAAGCTTGAGGCGCAATAAACCAAGCCCCCTACGTGGCGCGCCAAATGTCGGGGGATTGATTCTGAGCCACAGGAAATCCTCCAAAAATCCTGGTTCAAGCTCTAGGGCCTGGCTTACGAGGCTACGAGCTAGGAATGGCATGGACACAGCGAGCTACCCAGGTTTGGGCCACCTTGTGGTGTAATACCCTACTCCTGCTTGGTTTTATTGCTTGTGGACAGTGCTCTTAGAGCTACAAGATAAGCCGGTGCTCGCTGGGCGCTAGCAATGGCACTAGGGTTTGGGTAGGAGTCGATTGGTCGATCCTTTGCTACGGTGGCCGCCCTGTCCCTTATATAGATGCCTTGGGCCTCTTCCTCAAAAATATGAGTGGGAAAGGGCTACCACAGGGCGGAAATTTGAAAGGGGACATGCGCCGGTGCTCTTCCTAACGGAAGGTGATCTTCACCTGCAAAAGGTGTTATCCATGACGCGCTAGGGGCTCCACGATGACCTCAGTCCTGCCGCGCCACAGTCTTGGTCTTATATCACCAAAGGGAAAACCCTTGGGACTTTCTTTGGTGGCAAGTTGGCATAGCTGTTCCCTTAGCACGAAAGGGGAAACTGTCCTGGTCGTGCAGCCTGGTGCCTGCTTTGTCAACGTCACCCACCCTGCATGGTTCCTCGGGAGGCCTTGAGAGATGGCGCCTCACGAGGGGGCCTCACGAGGCCGCCTGCGGTGGTGGTGGTTCCGGTGAAATCCTATGCAGAAGAGAACCCCTCGCCGAGCAAGGCCCTCACGAGGCTATTGGCTTCATGGCGCCCGCTGGTGGGCTACCTCATGAGTTGGTCCAAGCGACCTTTCCTGGGCCGTAGGCAGGTGGCCCGTGGTACCCTGGTTCCCACTGGGCCAATAGTTGCAAGTGTCAGATGATTCATAACCAAAATTACTTCAAAATCCATCACATTGGAATTTCTCCATGCAAATTTCTCCTATGTGGCCATAAAGCAGTGCCACGCGAATGTGGTATTCTTTTGGTCTTGCAACGTTTAACGCCAATGTTATGGATGTGTTATCTTATCAACAATATTCATAACATACATCTCATTCATAATGAAAGCATGAACCTCATGTTATTCATAACACCAAACAATAATTGTTCTCTTATGAACAACCCTCTTGCAACAAACATTATGCAAAGGGCTAGGAGTGTATAAAACTCTAAAGTGAATTATCAATATAAATGCAGAGGTAATACACCGATTGAAGGTATAGTAATTTTTACTATGTACCGAACGCCTATTTAAACCTCATTACTGGCTAGTCTTTAGGCCATAGTAGTTCTTGCATCGAGTTGCAATAGAATGCAATCAAATGGGTGTCCTTGCAATCAACTCTTAATCACAACACCTAAGAATCAGTGACTAACAGTTTAATTGCAATTCCCAAGAATTGCATCTTTGGTACAGTCGGTGCTTTGCACTATGCCCATTCATGCCATGATGGCCTTGGACCTGCCAATGAAGACTATAGCTGCGATGAACAAAGTGTGCAGAGGGTTCCTATGGTGCAGACGGGCCGAGGCAAATGGAGGCAACTGTGCGGTGGCATGGGATTCGGTATGCTCACCAAAATGGGCTGGCGGTCTAGGGCTACCGAATCTCAGGTGGCTCAATGTGGCCATGCAAACTAGATGGCCGTGGTTAGCAAGGGTGGATGCGAGTCAACCATGGAGTGAGTTCAACATAAAAGGCCCCGCGAGAGACAAGGCTACTCTTTCGGGCGGCAACACGAAGTGAAGCACAGTGTGGCCTCGCTACACTCTTCTGGGAGGATCGGTGGATTGCTGGTATGAGGGCACAGGCGATCGCTCCAACTATATATAGCAGAATTCCACCGTGGATTAGAGCTACAATGATGGTTGCTCCAGCCATCGAGGATGGGTCTTGGGCATTGGAGATTGGACCTAACCTTGGGGTAGAGGAATTGCATGAATTCCAGGAGCTATGGACTAAGGTGAGCACATGGGAGCCACAGATTGATGTGCCCGACACCATCGCTTGGGCATGGGAGCCCAACGGCCACTACTCTGTACGATCCGCTTATGCAACGAAGTTCTGGGCCGGACTGTGGATCCAATGGAAAAGCTGGCCTAGAAATCTAGGTCTCCATCCACATGTAAGTTCTTTGCCTGGCTTGCATTCAGGAACATATGTTGGACCTCGGATCGTCTTGCAAGGAGGGGTCTACCACACCAGGATACATGCCCCTTATGTGACCAGGAGGATGAAACCATCAATCATGTTCTACTCACGTGTGTGTTTGCGAGATCAATATGGGCGGTGGTATGCAAGGCTTTGGACAAGCTGGAATGGTCGTCGACGGCACAAAACTCTCTTGCCACATGGCTACGCGAGAAGCAGGGGATGGACAACTGCAACCAAAATGATCTAGATACCATCTTCCTACTAACACTTTGGGAGATGTGGAAGCATAGGAATGTGATTGTCTTTGATGGAGCATCGCCTTCGGTTGTCGTACTTATTGGTAGGGTTAGGTCGGAAGGAAGGTTATGGTTGGTAGCCGGCAAGTTCAAAGGGGATGTAGAACCCTTCTTCCTTCGGCTAGAGCGGTGGGTGAGTAACGAGTAGTAGCATTGTAACGCGAACCTTGTAATATTGGTGGAGGCATGCTTTTTCCTTTCTTCTTTAATATATAATATGCACATATTCGAGAAAAAAAGAATTACATCTTTGACTAGCCTTCTGTTCTATACATCTATAACTCGTATGACATTCATACCTGAGTTGGACCTTCCAGTCTACTTTCTTTTTGCCTTCATACTTATAAGAATTTTACTTCTAGTATTTTTCTACTCATAGAAGAAGCACCCAACTTTTAAGAGTGGAGCTAGCCCTAGATTTCCTAGGCGTGTAAGTCTTACTAACACCCTTCAGACTTGTCATTTCTCTTTAAGTTGTTGTTTTATTCACCATCAACTAGGGGCGGACCTAGCCTAATGCAAGGGAATTCAACGCATACCCAACATTTTCTGCTAATTTGTTTCAGTATATATACCCATATATGCATATATATCAAGCATGGCCATCATTTTACACCTACCACGCATGAAATTCAGCAAAGAAGCGGTCGAGCGCCTCGCTTCCTTACCTGGGTCGCCGTCTACACTAGGCCTTGACTTGGTCTGTTGGTATTGCAATCTTCCAGCGATAGCTGATAGAGCCTAGGTCTGGGAATCCTATTGCTAAAATAAAAGGTCTAGGAATCCTGAAGGAAATAGGAAAAGGCAGCCTAGGTATGGGTAGTGCATCGCTAATAGGACATACATCGCACCGGTACGTTGCTGATCGCCAGATAACCGATGATCGATAGGGCATCCGGCATCGTCGTGTGGAATTGCAGCATCGTGTGTGCTCGCCTCGCCCTCGTCCTCGGCAGGGGCGACACTCGTCCGACACGCAGCGATCAACCGCTAACAGCTGCGTGCATATCATTCCTCGGCTAATAGGCTTGGCACACTTTTAGTTTTGTAATTCTGAATTTTAATTGCCAATTCAGTATAGTGGATTATATTTATCCTGTAAGTTCATCAATTGATCTACATGTATTGGCACTATCATTTATCTCTTTGAGAAAGGGTTTTGTAGAGTTCAATTTTTTTTCTGACTATATTCTTGCAATATAAACAAAATATTGAAGACCTTGTTCCAATAAATATAATAATTAAAATTTAGTTTCCATGATTGTAAACATTTATCTCTTACGAGTGTTGCTTCACACTAGAAAAAAGCTTCGCATACCCATGCCAGAAATCCTGGCTCCGCCACTGCCTTTCTGGATATCTCTCATGAGCTATTCATCACATGACTGGTGTTCTTATGGTGTTCTTATGGATCCCATCTCTCATGAGCTTCACTCATATTTGCAAGCAAACATTCCTTTGGATATCTCATATCTTTTAGCCTTTGTTTGTATCTGAACATCACAAGTTGTGCTTATTTTTCTATTTCCTTTTGCTTGTTGTCTGTAATTTGGCTCCTCGACACTCTGTATCGCCTAGCCGTTTGGCTTTATTTATAAAGTGGCGCGGAAGTCTATGCTCTAAAAAATATAAGGACATAAGTGAGTATGGAGGATATTAGAACTCCTTTTTCAGGTTCTTATATACCTATTGCAGTCTTTCTCTTTCCCTAAGAACAGTTGGCTATCTTGTCACGACATAATTTACGATTAATACACAGATTTCTGTAACTGATCTACACACTGAGATATTTTGACATTTTGTGCAAACATAAAACATCTGGAACTATTGCTCCTAAATGTGTGTCCGGCACTCGCTAAAATGCGCTACAGGAGCATAGACTATTGTTCTAATCATGTGCAGTGCAGTACATAGTCAACAACTCAGTATAGCCCATGTGAATAATTAATTAAAGATTCATATAGTTTATCTGTACAAACTGTGCAGTTATGTACTTCGACTAATTTAGAAAAACACTGTTGAGCTATTATTCATCTTCGTTTACGGAGAACTTCATGATCTGTTGAGAATCAGCGAGCAGGCTACAGAAATTATGAACCATGTCAACAAGAAGTAGCCGACAAGCTTTGTAGGAAACTCATCTTCCGGTTCCTGTTTCATCAATTAAGCACAAACAACTCAATACCTTTTCATAACCAAAGCGACATACATAAATATAGGAAATTTATGTTAGTAGCTGAAACACACAATTTTCGTGCAAGGATTCTAATAAGGTTTCCCGTTTATCAAGTAGAAAACAGCTCCTAGAGTTTCAACTTTCAAGTTCTACCTACGCAGTTTGGATTTTATGAGCTCAGTACATATGACTCCTATGTTTCTTTCTTCAGTTTAACAATGGACAGTTTAGTTGTTTTTAAAGGTAACACTTCCTAATGACGATCATCAGCTTGGAGTATGTTGATGAGCTTGCTCATCATTACGACTAGTAAAATGTTAAGTGCTGAGCATTCATCTAGAAACCATCTATTCTGCTACGGGCTGATGCTGACCTTAGGAGGATCTGGTGCCAACTCCATGGGGTCAACTTCAAAGGGCCAAACATATCGCTCAGGCTGCCCATTCCTCGCCAAGCTCCAATCATATAATCTTCTCTCTTCCTCGGTTGATAATATGGTAAAAGATTCCTGCAGTGGTGCAGGTATATTAAGAATAATTGGAAATTGTAAATTTGTAATGGATGGAGAAAAGTATTCTGACTCTTAATAGTGGCTCAAAACCTTCAATAGGTCATGTTCCTTGCTGATTTCCTCTTCTTCCAGTCCTTGCTTGTTTAGTTGTTCACACCTTTTCTCATATGCAGCTTTGACCTGATTTCAAGGTTAAAATCAGGTGATGCTGGGTTGGCAAGACTTCACAAAGTGCACTTACAATCTTATTACGAGTTATACATGAAATAGGGAGGCCAATATATATATATTAATCCCACACTTGAGTTGAAGCAAATCATGTGGTAAATGTGAACTTCTTGCAACTTCAGCAAAATCACGAAGTTTCTTGCTTAAGGAATAACATATTGAGAATGTAACACACCATGAACCAGTTAGGAAAGCAGATGAGTGTAGGCTAATATCCAACTTAGAGCCTGTTCGGCAACTCTCCACTCCTCCAGATTCTCAACTCTGCGACTCACTTCTGAACTCCCAACTCTATTAGCACGTTTCAGAATCTGGGAATACGTTCGGTTGTCAACAAAACTCAACTGAATTATGCATACATTGCTGGGAGGAACCTGACCAGAAAAAGCAGCTGAGGGCGGTGGTTTCGCTGAGGAATGAAGGAGCCCGTTGGTGCAGTAGCGGCGGGAGGAGAAGCGTCGGAGGCACGTGCGGCGGGAGGCGTCGGCGGTGCATTGGCGGCCAGATGCGTCGGCACAAGGAGCCTGTCAGCTATCGTCATTTACGCGGAGCTGCGAGCAGGTTTGGCGATGAGGGACAAGTAGCAGAGGGATGCGTCCATGCATCGGAGGGGATTCGATCAGGTGCAGCGGCGGCGGGAGGACGACGGCTAGAGTTCCCTGCAAGCGCTGAAAAGGGGGAGTCGGGGCAAGCAGGTGAGGTCCTGCGGGATCAGGCTAACTGCACCGCCGTCGCCACCGACGCATCAACGCCTCCCGCCGCACGTGCCTCCGACGCTTCTCCTCCCACCGCTACTGCACCAACAGGCTCCTTCAATCCTCAGCGAAACCACCGCCCTCAGCTGCTTTTTCAGGTCAGGTTCCTCCCAGCAATGTATGCATAATTCAGTTGAGTGGAGTTGACAACCGAACGTATTCCCAGATTCTGAAACGTGCTAATAGAGTTGGGAGTTCAGAAGTGAGGAGCAGAGTTGAGAATCTGGAGGAGTGGAGAGTTGCCGAACAGGCTCTTAAGCATGGTTGAAGTATGCTGGCTGCACTGGAGTCAGCTAGTGCTTAGTCTTGTTCTGTACCATGTAACTTTGTACAAGGAAAAGGTTTTCATACTCGTTGCAAACTTGCATCTACCAGGTACATTCCACGTGTCATTGTAATGAGATCCACTTATCAGAAATTCCTCTGTACCTCATCGGTTGACGCTAATCTGGTAATTCCAAGCCTCCCATAGTGATCAGCATCTGTAATTGCTGCAAGTATGGAAAGTTGCCCTTATATAAGAATAGTTTTCCAACAGACAAACTATGACATGGTATCCTCAACCTCAACTATTCCTGCGAAAACCATAGTAATTTAAATGCAGAAACCACAGAAAATAATTCTTGTCCTACTGGAATTAGGAACTATCCTTGCATCCAAACAGCACCTGAGTTCCCGAATACACACGATTGAGAGTTTGAGACTATATTGAACGATTAAGTTTTGACATATAGGAAACATCAAGAAGGTTATGCTGTTAATTTGGTTTATTATCAAGGCACAGTTGCTCCCAATTGTAAAAGGGGCAAACAAAGCTACACACCATATATCCAGATTTACTAGATCGAGTGCTAAATGAGTGCAATTACCTGGGCACAACTAGAACATTAAAAAAACATGACACTTAAATGTGCTAAACAATAACAGAAATTTAGCTAATGTTAAACAATTATTCGTTCATTTTAACTTTTCCTGTGTTTCAATCGTGTCTACATCAAATCACAAAATTTGAGATGTGAAATCCAATATTAAGAGCTTGCGAGAGATTAGCCAGAAACATTAGTAGGCGTTGTATATAACCGTATAAATCAAACAAGAAACGCGCACCAAGGCCGCGCATCGCCTTCTGCACGTTGGCGGCGGAGATGAGCGAGTAGGGAGGCCGCGTGGAAGTGGCAGCGCCGCCGGCGACGTCAGTTCCAGCGTCGGGATACCCATCCGCTGCCGCAGCCAGGTCCTCCGTGGCCGCGGCCCCGCCGTCGGCCGCAGCGGCACATCGCCCGCGGAACGACGCTGCTGTGAAGAATCGGGTAGGGACAAGATGGACTCGGCGGCGCGTGGACGAGGAACATACGGCGGCGGATACGGTGGCCGGCGCCGCCGGGGAGGTGACGCCAACGGCAGCCATGGGGAGTGGAGGAAGAGGAGCGCGGGAGATAAGGGAAGTGGGGATGGAAATAAAAGTTTCTTTAGCCTTTCCATTCTTTATCGGCTTTCAAGTTTCTCCTATTTTTTTTCCAATTCAAAAAAGCTTTCTCCTTTTTTTACGGAGGTATTTCGAGTTTTTTCTACGGACGACTTTCAAGTTTGTCTAGTACGTTCTTTATTTTTGTCGAAAAAATTCAGATCAATTATCAATTTCATAAAAAAAATACTCCCTCCATTTCTAAATACAAGTCTTTTTAGAGATTCAAATATGGACTACATACGAGGCAAAAAAGCTATTCTATTTACCCGAAATCAACCCGCAGTACGTCTTTAAGTGTTCCAAACAGGAAAACGTTCCGTTTTTGCATAAACGCTCCTGTAGTTTCCGGTATTCAACGCTCAGTCCTGTGTAAGTGTATTACGGATAAATAATTCTGCCGTGCTGAAACAAATATGCTGAGATTCGAACCCACGATGTGCCCTCTGAGATCTAGCGTGGTGAACCACTTGGCCAGCTCATTGTTTCGGATAAAAATACAGTTGTCGGCTCTACTTATACGGGTGTCGAACTAGCATACACCAATACGTTCCTGTAAAAAGAAGAGAGTGCCCGTATATATTTAGTCCCACCTCGCCCCCTTCCACAGAATTCGACTAATTTAAATACATATGCGAGTTAAACTCAGTGAACCAACTCAAGAATCAATAAGAAATGCCTTTGAGAAGGAGAGACACGGGATTGGTGGTGATTCATGTGGTGGTGGAATGAATGATAAGAAGTGTGGTCAAGAAGAAAATTGAAGAAATTATAATGGAAAGAGAGTCCGACTAATGCGGCGCTCATGCCGCTAAGGTTTTTGGAAGTTGTTATGTGTTTTTAATCCGGGTCGGTCACATCTTTTTCATATTTAGACCAGGTGCTGCTTCTGGAGATGACCATCTTTTAAGAGTTAATTGTTTCTCTTCACAATGTCTCGCGCTGTCATAACAAGTGATATTGCCATTTTCCAGTGCGGCTTCCTGAGAACAGTATTTCATTAGGATGTGTTTATATGTACGTCAATGCCAAACTGTTTGAAAAAAATACAATCTTTCATAATAGTACCATTGAATTAGGAAAAGTCCATCTCAAATTCCAAATTCTCTTGAAATATGTTCCACTTCATTTCTCTAAGGAAGTACGCTGCCTGCATCACTCTGCTTAGAAGCTATATAGTCAGGTTATGTTTAAGACGAGTTCAAACTTGTACATATTTTGTATACTTGGTTCATTTGACTAGGTTACAATTTGATGAATTCATACAATATTTTCTTTTCATATATAGATCCAATAATTTCTTACTTAATTCAAGACGTCTTACCCAAAAGGGCAAAAGGCATCTCAAGCCTTCGTACTCTTATTTGTCACCGTTGTAGGTTCCTATTTCACAGTTATCTTGGACAAATAAAGGTATCTTTCATACCACACAAAATGCGAGTTTTTCTAAGAAAGCAAGGAGAACATATAAAAATAATCTGGTACTATTCTTTGTCTTACTAGCGGCGTGTCTGGTGATCTTAGAACAACATGTTCTTAAAATGACCGCTCTTTTTTACGTTATGAAACATTTTATGATTTGAAATCATGCATCTGCTTAAAAAACACATTAGCATAAATATTTTTTTCTTCCGTTACAACGCACGGACTTTTTTGCTAGTCTACATTTAAAATACGTCTATATACATCCGTACGTAGTTCATATAGAAATCACTAAAAAGACTTATATTTAGGAACGGAGGGAGTATAAAGCACCTCAAACATAATAAAAGTCACATCGAGATTCTGAGAAAATCAAACAACCACTACTTGAGAAAAGGATCCAAATCTAATTATGAAAGCTCGTCAATAGCACAAATACCAGCTGCAGCCAAAAAGACAAGCAACTTGTGAACCACATGTTTTATGAATGATCCGCAAAAGGGGGAAACCCAAATGCAACTCCAGATTTTGAAACTAATTGAAAGTTGTTTTTCTTAAATTGCATGCAAATGATTATGTTTATACTACACGTATATTTGTCTTGTATGTACCCTATAAAAAATCCTTCAAAAAAGTTGTCCAATATCCCGTTCATGACGAAAGATGAACTCGGGTCGGATTCGTACTCGCGCAGAAAATAGATCCAAAAATCGATGCACTCATCGGAGGTTTCCCGGAGTTTGAAAGGTCCGATCGAGCTGAAATTTGAGGGGTGGTAGATATAGTAATTTCGCAGCAGATCAACGGTTGGATCTTCCAAAGGATGTCCGAGCTAGACGCTGGACACCATGCTCCAAACTCGTCCAGATTTCTGTCCAGATTCGATAGGGCTCCGGTATATTGGACATCGACAGAGATTCCTTCATCGGAACGCGACGAAATTTTGCAGGGTTGTTGTAAACTCAATTTCCGCACAATTCCATTGAAGCAACCATCAAAGCGACACTCGAGTAGGCGGTGACGGCGGATACAAGTTCGCTGTCCAGAAAAACAGCACGGTCGCCCGAGGGCAATGTTAACGTTGAGCCCCCGAGCTCCACGGATGATTCCTCCATGATCTTGATAGAGATAGGAGTTGATGTTGATGAAGGCCCTCGTCCGAACATGACGATCTGAGGTGGAGCGTAGTCCTCGGTCGAGCCAAGGTGACTAGTCGAGCCGGCAACGAAGATGCTCACATCGCAGTTGATCTACAGACGAGCCATTGATCCTTTGTTGATCTCACAGCAGAACTCTCAATGAAAGCACCATCGTCGGTGTCAAAACCGGAAGACCTCGGGGCAGGGGGTTGCGAGCTGTGGATTTTCGGATCAATGGTAACAGGAACGAAGGGGAAGATGTTTTACCTAGGTTCGGGCCCTCTTATGGAGGTAAAACCCTACATCCTGCTCTTGTTTATATTGATGGAGTATCAAGTACATAGTTGATCTACCTCGAGATCGTATGTTGTGGTCTAAACCCTAATGGTATGATGGATGGATATCATAATCATCTATCGACTAGCCTAGCCTCGGCTTATATAATGTACTAGAGGCCTAGTATAACAAGAGTCCTAATCGAATATGTCGGTGGAGAGGAGTAATTGTCTTGATCACCAAGTCTTCTGGAATCTTCCTCGTGTATGTCATCGGTTGCCCGAAGTAGCCCATTAGTGAACCGCCATGGGGGTCCTCGGCCCAATCCACCTGGTCGGAAGACGGAGTGGTGAGTACCCCCTAGTCCAGGACACCGTCACCTGCACAAACAAACAAATACTTACACCCAATGCGGTAAAGGGTTTGTCAATCCCTTCACGGTTACTTGCAAGGATGAGATCTGACGGAGATAGGTATAAAAGATAAATAAAAGTGCAAAAGGAAATAAAAGTAAATAAATTGTAGCAAGGTATTTTTGGGTTTTTAGTCTTATAGAGCTGAAAATAATATGATAAAAATATTACCCGGGGCCATAGTTTTCACTAGAAGCTTTTCTCTTGAAGAAAGCATACGGTGGGTAAACAAATTATTGTTGAGCAATTGATAGAAAAGCGCATAGTTATGAAGCTATCTAAGGCAATGATCATGAATATATGTATCACGTCCGTGACAAGTAGACCGACTCTTGCCTGCATCTATTACTATTACTCCACACATTGAGCGCTATCCAGCATGCATCTAGTGTATTAAGTTAACAAGAACGGAGTAACATCTTAAGCAGGATGACATGATGTAGAGGGATAGGTCCAATCAATATGGTACAACCACCATCTTTTTATCCTTAATGGCAACAATACAAATACGTGCCTCGCTACTCCTTCTGTCACTGGGTGAGGACACCGCAAGATTGAACCCAAAACATAGCACCTCTCCCGTTGCAAGATATATCAATATAGTTGGCCAAACCAAATCAATAGATCAGAGAGAAATACAAAGCTATCTTAATCATGCATAAAAGAGTTCAGAGAAGACTCAAATAATATCCATAGATAATCTGATCATAAATCCACAATTCATCAGATCTCAACAAACACATCGCAAAAGAAGATTACATCGAATAGAACTCCAAGAATATCGAGGAGAATATTGCATTGAAGATCAAAGAGAGAGAGAAGAAGCCATCTAGCTACTAGCTATGGACCTGTTGGTCTATGGTAAACTACTCACACATCATCGGAAGGGCATCAAGGTTGGTGTAGAGGCCCTCTGTGATCGAATCCCCCTCCGGTAGAGTATCGAAAAAGGCCCCAAGATGGGATCTCACGAGAACAGAAGCTTGCGGCGATGGAAAAGTATTTTTGGTATGCCCTCTGGTATACGGGGAATATTAGGTATCTATGGAGCTGGAATTATGGTTGGAAGAGTCCCAGGGGCCCACAAGCTCATAGGGCGCCCCCTAGGGCGCGCCTGGTGAGCTTGTGGCTCACCCGTGGCTCTTCTATCCTCCTCCCGAAGCTTCGTGGTTGTCTTCTGGTCCAAGAAAAATCGTCAAAAAATTTCGTTCCATTTGGTACTGATTTTCTATAAAAGACAAAAATAAGAAGAAAAACAACAACTGGCACTAGGCACTAGGTTAATAAGTTAGCCCCAAAAAGATATAAAATAGCATAATAATGCATATAAAACATCCAAGATGGATAATATAATAGCATGGAACAATAAAAAAAATTATAGATACGTTGGAGATGTATCATACAACATCGTAAAGAGCTTGCAAGCAATGTGGCTAATGAGTTAGTCATGAGATCTTGTATTATGGAACGAGTAAAGAGACTTGCCGGTAATGAGATTGAACTAGGTATGAAGATACCGATGATTGAGTCTCGGGCAAGTAACATATCGTCGAACAAAGGGAATTGCATACGGGATTAACCGAATCCTTGACATCTTGGTTCAAACCGATAAAAGATCTTCGTGGAATATGTAGGAACTGTCGTGGTTCTAAGTCTGGCAGTAGAATGGGGGGGGGTAGGAATGTAGAGGCAAGATCTTAGCTATGGAGGAGTTGTACATGCGAGTTTTACGAGTTCAGGCCCTTCTCGGAGGAAGTAACAGCCCTACGTCTCGGAGCCCGGAGGCGGTTGACTGGATTATATGCGTGTATGTTACAGGGGGTGCGAACCCTTGTCCCTGAGGAGGGGGGTGGCTTATATAGAGTTCGCCAGACCCCTCCCGCCCTCAGTTACAAAGGGTTTAAGGTACATAAAGATGGGGACGTTACTGGTAACGCCTGCAATAAAGCTGCATAATGACCAATAAAGACATGACTTAATTCCTGACAGTTGCAGAGTGGAGTGGCTCTAGGTCTTCTGGTAGTCGAGTGATTGTCCATACGGTCGAGTGTCCTCGAGACTGTCGAGTGGAACATAGCTTCATGGTCGAGTGGATGATGTTTTTTCTTCGAATGCTTCTGGTTCTTTTAGGGATGTCCTTGGGGAGGGTATCTTGGACAGATCCATGACCCTACCCTAGGTACATAGCTTCATCATTAGCCCCCGAATGGATCAGGGTTTGAGTGATGAAGGAGTTGAGAACACTTCCGACTCATTTTTCGTGCTATGAGTATATCTTGTTCTGAATCAATGAACTGAGGTGACGACATCAACTTCTTTTTCAGTCGCCTTGATCCATTCTTAGTTTTTGTCGAGTGAACTTTTACGGAAGAGTTCCGAGTGATGATGCGGAGGATGTCTTCCGTCTGACAAGTTGTTCTGCTGTCCGTGGATTTCACGGGATTCGAATTTTGGGAAGCGCGCCGGGCGGGGGAGGCCACGGTAATCGGGACGGATTAGGCAGGTCGCCTCGATCCCCGCGCTACCTTTTTTGCCACGTATCGCACGTGCGACTGTTGCGGGATTTGATAGGATCATCCGGGCCTACATGTAACACCCCGGATGTAATTTACCTTATATGTATCTCCAACTCTTGCCGTTTCCAGCACTAAGTTATTTTATTTCCTCGGGTTCGGGTTTTTGTCTCCGTGTATTGTTGTTGTTGTCATGCATTTCATATCATGTCATCATGTGCATTGCATTTGCATACGTGTTCGTCTCATGCATCCGAGCATTTTCCCTGTTGTCCATTTTGCATTCCGGCGCTCCTATCTCCTCCGGTGGCCCTTTCTACCTCTTTTCATGTGTGGGGGTTAAACATTTCCGGATTGGACCGAGACTTGACAAGCGGACTTGGTTTACTACCGGTAGACCGCCTGTCAAGTTTCGTGCCATTTGGACTTCGTTTGATACTCCAACGGTTAACCGAGGGACCGAGAAGGCCTCGTGTGTGTTGCAGCCCAACACCCTTCCAATTTGGCCCAAAACCCACCAAAACCCTCTCCATCATCTAGAGTGTTCGATCACGATCGCGTGGCCGAAAACTGCACCTCATTTGGACTCTCCTAGCCCCTCCTACCTATAAATATAGCTCCTTCCCGAAATTTTCGGATCTTCCACCCCAAACCCTAGCTCCTCTTCCTCTCCACGCGCCGGACAACGTCCGGACGCGCCGGACACGTCCACCCGCTTCTCCCAGACCAACCGCGCCCACATCGCCGCCGGCCCGCCCGAGCCCGCGGGAGGCCCTCCCCGGCCCGGAGCCGCGCCGCCCGGGCCTGCCTTCGTCTCCCCGCGCTCCGGCGGCCACCGCCTCTGACGCCCACCGGTCGCCGCCTGCCACCGGCGTTCGCCGCCTCCGACATCGACCGGCACGCGCCACCTCGGTCGCCGCACTCACCGCACCCAGCCGGCGCCGCTCCGGCACCGCGCCGCCCCAATGC
The DNA here is from genome assembly GCF_003073215.2 of Triticum urartu. Taxonomy (NCBI): domain Eukaryota; kingdom Viridiplantae; phylum Streptophyta; class Magnoliopsida; order Poales; family Poaceae; genus Triticum; species Triticum urartu. The sequence continues at coordinate 275,400,098 of NC_053026.1, forward strand.
CTCCTCGGCCGCCTCCTCGCCACCTCCTCGTCGCCGGCGAGCGCCCCGGCAACGGAAACTCCGGCGAGCATCCTCGGGCGCCGCGCTCCGTCACTGTTCCGGCGAGATCCGGATCGGGGCTACAGTAAACCCTAGATCTCAGGGTTGACTTTCCCCCTCTCCCTTATATTTTTTTGCATACTTCATCATGCCGTAACTTTGCACCCGCAACTCCATTTTGGGCGTGTAGCATATCACAATGTTCGTCTCAGTGAGTACATCATTTCATCTCATTGCATCATTTTCATTTGAGCTCATCTCGATGCCCGAAATGCTATTGGAAGAGAGCTATTTGAGTTAACTGTCAGATCTGCTGCATCAAATAGCTATTTGTCATTTTTGCCATGATTAATGTGTGCATGATATGCTCCTGAGTTCTACATGAGTTTTGTTATATGCCATGCCATCTTTACAGAGGTGCTTACCATGTATTTTTGTGACATGTGTGGTGACTAGCACAAGCTTGCAAAGTAGTGCATTCGTTAATGCTGATTTCAGGGACTTAGAATTTCTCTAAGTCCTTGATCCGTTTTTATCAATATGCCATATGTTCATGTTGTTTCCTAGTGATCCGTGCCTCTTTTGAGGATGATCAATAAGGATGATTTGTTAATATTGTGGTGCTCTATCCATCCATGTCTTTTTTTGCAATTATGGAGCACCCTAGCTTGTGTCAATCGAGCTCTACTTTTGCTATTTCGTGAATCCTGGCAGATTATTGACTCGTTAGCGATTTTGCCGAGGATGTTGTTGTTGATCCGTGAATGCTATGTTGTTGTTCTTGCCATGTCTAGCTTATATGATATGTATTCTTGATGGGTGTATGCTTAGTTTGTCATGACTTGCTCTGTAGTGAGTGCATCGAGCTCGTAAACATGCCTACTCGTTAACAGATTTGCATGCTCCAGTTTTTCACTAAGTCTGTAATCTGATTATGTTTTTGCCATGTTCACATGCTTGCAATTGTATTTTCTGATCCCTTTGGCTCAAGGTCACTAAGAGACTTTTGTTAAGTTCTTTGAGTACCTTCATGTTATGCCTTGCTTTGCCATGTTAAGTTCCTGTGGCATATAGTTTTCATGCTCCAAAGTGTGCTACCTGATGTTAAATTCCAGACTTGTGTTAATTTCACAAAGTCTGAAATCTGTTATCGTTTGCATTTTTGCCATGCTTGTTTGAACCTGTTAATGGATGAATTAGCCATAGCTCATTGTTCATCTTTTGTCAAGCATCATGAGTGGATCCCTGCCATGTATTTTGTTGTCATTTTTGGGTGCTGTAGCATAATTATCTTGATACATTTAGATGGCTACTTGCTGTTTATCGCAGACCGGTGCCATATTTGTTTTGCTTGCCATTTCCAAACCGTGCGTCCGATTCTAGTGATCTTTATATCAATTTCAACCGAAATAACCTCACCTTTCCAGTGGCACTCTTGGATTTCCAAGTTGAGGCTAGGTTCAATCATTCCTTGTCAAATCTTGCATATGCATCACATATCGCATCCCGCATAGCATACCATGTTTGCATCATGTTGTTCGAGCATTGCCCGTGGTTGATTGTGTTCCTTTTGCTTGTTTGTCTTATTTGGGTAGAGCCGGGAGACGAGTTCGCTAACGAGGAGCCCATTGAGTTTGCTTACGAGGATCAAGTCAACTCTGACAACTTTGCAGGCAAGATGATTATACCCTCGAAATCACTTCTATCTTTGCTTGCTAGATGCTCGCTCTTTTGCTATGCCTATGCTACGATGCCTACCACTTGTTTATCATGCCTCCCAAATTTCCATGTCAAACCTCTAACCCACCATGTCCTAGCAAACCGTTGATTGGCTATGTTACCGCTTTGCTCAGCCCCTCTTATAGCGTTGCTAGTTGCAGGTGAAGACTTGGAGATCGTTCTTTGTTGGAACATTGTTTATTTATTGGGATATCACTATATTATCTTGTTATCTTAATGCATCTATATACTTGGTAAAGGGTGGAAGGCTCGGCCTTTTGCCTAGTGTTTTGTTCCACTCTTGCCGCCCTAGTTTCCGTCATATCGGTGTTATGTTCCCGGAGTTTGCGTTCCTTACACGGTTGGGTGATAATGGGAACCCCTTGACAGTTCACCTTGGATAAAACTCCTCCAGCAATGCCCAACCTTGGTTTTACCATTTGCCGCCTAGTCTCTTTTTCCCTTGGGTTTCCGGAGCCCGAGGGTCATCTTTATTTAAACCCCCTCGGGCCAGTGCTCCTCTGAGTGTTGGTCCAAACTAGAGCCCTGTGCAGCGCCCCCTCGGGGAAACTCGAGTTTTGGTTTTAGTTGTATGGAGAGCTCATCTGAGTGTGCCCTGAGAACGAGATATGTGCAGCTCCTATCGGGATTTGTCGGCACATTCGGGATGTGTTGCTGGACTTGTTTTACCATTGTCGAAGTTGTCTTGTAGAACCGGGATGCCGAGTCTGATCGGAATGTCTCGGGAGAAGGTTTATCCTTTGTTGACCGTGAGAGCTTGTGATGGGCTAAGTTGGGACTCCCCTGCAGGGATTTGAACTTTCGAAAGCCGTGCCCGCGGTTATGGGCAGATGGGAATTTGTTAATGTCCGATTGTAGATAACTTGAACCTTAACTTAATTAAAATGAATCAACTGCGTGTGTAACCGTGATGGTCTCTTCTCGGCGGAGTCCGGGAAGTGAATACGGTGTTGGAGTAATGTTTGCTGTAGGTTGTTCTATAGTTTCTCGTTCGGCTTCGCCTTCTCTTCTCGCTCTCTTTTGCGAACAGGTTAGCCACCATATATGCTAGTCGCTTGCTGCAGCTCCACATATTACCTTGCCTTACCTATAAGCTTAAATAATCTTGATCGCGAGTGTGCGAGATTGCTGAGTCCCCGTGGCTCACAGTTTACTTCCAAACCAGATGCAGGGACCGATGATTCCATTCCAGATGATGCGCTTGAGCTCAAGTGGGAGTTCGATGAAGACTCACGCCGTTACTATGTGTCTTTCCCTGATGATCAGTAGTGGTGCCCAGTTGGGCGATCGGGACCGTGTCGCATGTTGGGATTGATCTTTTATTTTGGTGCCGTAGTCGGACCATGAGTGTATTGGATGATTGTAATGTTATTTATGTATTTGTGTGATGTGGCGAGTGTAAGCCAACTATGTACCTTTTCCCCTATTATCTATTTACATGGGTTGTTGTGAAGATTACCTTACTTGCGACATTGCTTTCAATGCGGTTATGCCTCTAAGTCATGCTTCGACACGTAGGAGATATAGCCGCATCGAGGGCGTTACACTACAAGTCAGTCACTCAGAAGTGTCCTTATAAAAGGCACCGGACCGGGCTTTTGAACAGTGCGCCCCCATTCTCCTTCTTCTTCCTCAGATTTCTCCGTTGCGCCTGCCTCCGCTCTCGGCGTCGTAGCCCCTCTTAGACTCGATTCGCCGCCATGGGGAAGGAGAAGATGGTGGCATTGGAGCGTGCAAAGAAGGCAACGACGAAGGCGAAAGGAAAGAGGACTAGCCGGGGTGGATCCTCATCAAGGTCTGGCCTGCCGCCAGGCTGGATCCAGGGCGACTGGATCCTCTTGACAATCAGCCAAGACGACATCGATGATATGGTTGAGGGGGGACTGATCCCCCACGAATCGGCACGGCTCCTGGGGAACGAGACTGAGCCACGGCCGCAGGAGGGTGAGTGCGTTCTCCTCGCCACTCATGTCGACCGCGGGTTTTCTTTGCCTCCCCACCCTTTCTTTCGTGGTTTTTTGAACTTCTTTGGGGCTCAACTTCCCACTTTACTCCAAACACCATCGTGTCCATGTGCGAGAGTTTCTTGGGTTGCCGACCGCACTGGGGTCTCTTCAAGCACATATTCACATGTCGCTCCCAGACGGTCAAGAAGGCCAACCCGAGTGACGAGAGGGTGCATGTGATACAGATGTGCGGGGGCCTTGGAATTCAAATGAGGAACATGAGCACCTTCCCAGCTATGATCCTTCCCGACTCGGTCCGGGGCTGGCAGTCGACCTGGTTTTACTGCAAGGACCAGCCGACCCCGGGTCAGTCGACCGGACTTCCCCCCTTTTCCTTGGCTCGAGTGGAGAAGCCCTCCTCCTTGAGGGTGATCCTGGAAGAGAAGGCGTAGGTGAAGGTGTTGGTCGAGCGGGTCGTCCAACTTGTTCGCGATGGAGGGACTGGTATGGACCTGCTGGAGGTCTTTCTCAGTCGACGCATCCAACCACTCCAAGCCCGTGACCATCCGATGTGGATGTACTCGGGACTCGAGGACTCCACTCGGATCCACCCGGAGGACGTTAGTGAAGACACGATGGAGAAGTGGCTGAGAGGAATCACCGGCAATAAAGATAATCCCCGGGGGTCTAGGAGGGTGATTCCATTCGACCATTTGCGCCAGCCAGAACAGGTATGATTCTGCGTTGTCAAGTATCTTCTTGATTCACTGTGTAACATCTTGTTGACGATCGACTGTATTTCTTTTGTTCATTGTCTTTTCAGGCTCTTATTGATATGTACTCGATGCCCAATGGAGTGCAGGAGCAAAATGTCGAGGAAGGGGCGAGCGGGGGTGAGAGTGGCGAGTGGCACTCGGATGCAGAGGAGGACGAGGAGAGCGACGACTCAAGTGATGAAGAAGAGGTCGACTCACCTCCTCGCAGAGAGAGGAGGTCCAAGCACGCTCACGACCCAGTGAGCACCCCTGATCTGGCGGCCGCACCGACTAGGCAATCTTCGAAGCGCCCTCGGACATCTTCTCTGGTGCCGACTGAGAAGGTAACGAAACAGCTCAAGACTGCGCCGCCTCCTGCGCCGAAGGCATTGAAGACCACCTCCTCCAAACCACCGAAGGCTTTGCCCAGAATCAAAGTGACTATCCCCACCATCTCCGGGTAATCATCTGACCCGATCTTTTGGTCGACTCGAGCAACAGAACATAACTGACTGAATGTTGACATTTGTAGTGCTGCTACATCTGGAACTTCTTCCTACCAATACCGAGAGGAGGAAATGGAAGACGCGGTTACCTCCAACCCAGGTAAAACTCTCATGATCTTGCTCTTGATTATTTGGTCGATTAAATTCTGGCGATTCACTTGGGGTCGACTGATTTATTTGCAACCCCACCCAACGTCATCGAGCTTCCGGATGATGATGAAGATGTGGCCCCAAGGCTCAGAAAGAACAAAAAAGTTGCAGCTGGCAATACGTCTCAGCATGGGCCGGTGACAACACCAACCGTCCAGCAATCTGAAGACGCAGGTGGGGCCTCTGTAACTTTTGCTGTCCCATTGTCGAGTGAGCACCCTGCATCGTCGATTGTACCTGTGTTTCCTTCAGTCGTCCAACCTCATGCTTCGGAGCTCCAAGCTGCCGCACCTGGATCATATGCCCCCTTCTTCACCAACTACCATGTTCCGGAAAGCCAGTCGGACGCGGCTGCGGAAGCCATCCGTCAGGCTAACGTGATGATGGAGCGGATGAAGACGGTGCACGAGAACAGCCAGGCTACTTACGATGCCAGCGCGGCTCTCCGGGCCAATGTCCAGGTAAGTAGACTTTCGACTGACCTTGTTCTATTAGGATATGCTACCTGAAATATTTTTTTCATACAATCTCTTATTGTTTGCGTCGAATCTATACACCCACTAGGTGTTTTGTTGTCTTTGGTATTTGCGCTCTTCCACTCGGCCTAGGCGAGTGGGATCTGAACCGGTGGGGGCACGCTAAGTGCAACCACTAGGTGTAGTCGCCGAGACCGCAGTCGACTGCTAGCAGGCGACTGGGGTCTGAGTACTTTTTACTTTCTTGTCTTCCACTCGACCCGGGCGGACCGGTCGAATGGGATCTGAACCAGTGGGGGCACGTCAAGTGCACCCACTGGGTGTGTAGTCCCCGAGACAGCGGTCGACTGCTGGCAGTCGGCAGGGGTCTGAATAGTTATTTTTTTTAGTCGACCCGGGCAGACCGGTCGAGCGGGGTCTGAATCAGTGGGGGCACGCCAAGTGCACCCGCTGGGTGTAGTCCCCGAGACCGCAGTCGACTGCGGGGAGTCGACTGGGGTCTGAGTAAACTTTTAAGTTTTATTCACTCGGAAGTAAATAATTTTTGATCTTGTCGATTGACACGTCTTTTACCTTCTGCAGAAATCTTGTACTCTCATTTCTAAGTTTGCCGAATTTGAGGAGAAGCAGAGGCAACTCAACCTCGACTTGGAGCTGGCCCAACAAAAGTTGAAGAAAGCTCAAGATGAAGCTGCTGGTATGGAAGGTAACCGCCTGTCGACTGTTCACGTCGATCGTCTTTTAAGATATTTCTTCGATCTCTTGTTTGATCCGGTTGCTTCTTTTGCAGAGAAAATGAGGTTGGCTCTGGAGAAGGACTTGGACCTTGCAGCTGCGCAGAAGGAAGCTCAAGATAAGACTGCCCTTGCAGACCAGAAGCTGGCTTCAGTCGGAGTGTTGGAAGGCGAGGTGAACAAGCTGAAGTCCTCTCTCAATGAGTCCAACCGAGAGGTAACTCGTCTGAAGAAGGATAAGATTGCTCTGAATGAGAAGCTGGAGTCCGCGATCCGTAAGAGAAATGACACGGAAGCCTATCTGAGAACTCTTGCCAAGAAGATCTATCTTATGCTGGAAGCTACTCCTTTTAATCCGTCTGCTTTACTGCTTGCAAGTTAATCCTGTCCAGTCAACTCACCAACTCTTTGACTACAGAATTCTGCCAAAACTTTAACGAGGAAACTGGACGGATCGAGACGGGTTTAGACCCTATCGTTTCTCCGGTCGGCAACGAGGCTGCCATGAATGTGCTTCGACTGGAATCTCGTGTCGCCAGCATCACAAGTTACCTCGCTCGTCTGAAGGTGGCAGTTTCACGGATCGACTCATCACTCTGGCCAAGGGAGACGCTTCAAAATGACCTCGAATCTCTGATGACCCGGCTCAACGAGATTCCTGGTCGAGTGCTAGAGTGGAAGAAGTCCTCTGCCCGGTGTGGTGCCGACGTGGCGTTGTCCTTGGTAAGGGTCCACTGCAAGGAAGCTCGTGAAGACAAGCTAGCGGCAATCAAGGTCGCCAACACCAAAAGACACGACTTCTAGTCCTTTATGGACACTTTCATCGCTGCCGCCACTCGGATCGCAGATGGAATCGACTTGGACGAATTCGTCGAACCCGCCAGCCCTCCTCCTGCCGAGTGAACAAACTATGAGATTTAAACATGTCTTAAATTTGCCTCGGAATGCCGAGTGGTTGCTGTAACCATTAAACTCCTTCGGGCTTGATGCTTGAATACTTTTGATTTATCGCTTGGAACTTTAGGATTTATCCGAACTTCTTTTGAATATGCTTGCGATTGCTTTTGGAATCTGCTCCCTATTTGGAATGACCTTCGTGTTTGAGATGCAGCCTTGAAATGGAGACTTTAATCGAATTGCGCCTTGTCGTCCTTGCGGACAAGGACGAAGCGCACGTTGTATTTGTGGTGTATCTCGAAGGAGAAGGTTACAGTCGACCTGCACCACGTTGTCCTTGCGGACAAGGATGGAGCGCACGTTGTATTTGTGTTGTAGCTCGGAGGAGAGGGTTGCAGTCGACCTGCGCCTCGTCGTCCTTGCGGACAAGGATGGATCGCACGTTGTATTTGTGGTGTAGCTCGGAGAAGAGGGCCGCGGTCGATCTGCACCTCGTCGCCCCTGTGGGTAGGGATGGAGCGTACGTTGTACTTGTGGTGTAGATCCTAGGGAAAGGACTGCAGTCAACTTGCACCTCGTCGTCCTTGCGAATGGAGATGGAGCGAATGTTGTATTTGCAGCACAGCTCCAAAGGAGAAGGATGACTCACCACTCGGTAGGATTTTACAAACTTAGGCGAGTACTGGACTGTAGCTAAGCCCCCGAGTGGGAGGATTTCTCACCACTCTGTAGGATTTTACGAACTTAGGCGAGTACTGGACTGCAGCTAAGCCCTCGAGTGGGATGATTGCTCACCGCTCGGTAGGATTTTTTAAACTTAGGCGAGTACTGGACTGCAGCTAAGCCCCCAAGTGGGAGGGTTGCTCACCACTCGGTAGGATTTTACAAACTTAGGCGAGTACTGGACTGCAGCTAAGCCTCCGAGTGGGAGGGTTGCTCACCACTCGGTAGGATTTTTTAAACTTAGGCGAGTACTAGACTGCAGCTAAGCCTAAGAGTGGGAGGGTTGCTCACCACTCGGTAGGATTTTTTAAACTTAGGCGAGTACTGGACTGCAGCTAAGCCCCCGAGTGGGATGATTGCTCACCGCTCGGTAGGATTTTTTAAACTTAGGCGAGTACTGGACTGCAGCTAAGCCCCCGAGTGGGAGGGTTGCTCACCACTCGGTAGGATTTTACAAACTTAGGCGAGTAATGGACTACAGCTAAGCCTCCGAGTGGGAGGGTTGCTCACCACTCGGTAGGATTTTTCAAACTTAGGCGAGTACTGGACTGTAGCTAAGCCTCTGAGTGGGAGGGTTGCTCACCACTCGGTGGGACTTTTTAAACTTAGGAGAGTACTGGACTGTAGCTAAGCCCCCGAGTGGGAGGGTTGCTCACCACTCGGTAGGATTTTTTAAACTTAGGCGAGTACTGGACTACAGCTAAGCCCCCGAGTGGGAGGGTTGCTCACCACTCGGTAGGATTTTTTAAACTTAGGCGAGTACTGGACTGCAGTTAAGCCCCCGAGTGGGAGGGTTGCTCACCACTCGGTAGGATTTTTTAAACTTAGGCGAGTACTGGACTGCAGCTAAGCCCCCGAGTGGGAGGCTGGCTCACCACTCGGTAGGATTTTACAAACTTAGGCGAGCACTGGACTGCAGCTAAGCCTCCGAGTGGGAGGGTTGCTCACCACTCGGTAGGATTTTTTAAACTTAGGCGAGTACTGGACTGCAGCTAAGCCTCCGAGTGGGAGGGTTACTCACCACTCGGTAGGATTTTTTAATCTTAGGCGAGTACTGGACTACAGCTAAGCCCCCGAGTGGGAGGGTTGCTCACCACTCGGTAGGATTTTACAAACTTAGGCGAGTACTGGACTGCAGCTAAGCCCCCGAGTGGGAGGCTGGCTCACCACTCGGTAGGATTTTACAAACTTAGGCGAGTACTGGACTGCAGCTAAGCCCCCCAGTGGGAGGCTGGCTCACCACTCGGTAGGATTTTACAAACTTAGGCAAGTACTGGACTGCAGCTAAGCCTCCGAGTGGGAGGCTGGCTCACCACTCGGTAGGATTTTCTTTCGAACTTAGGCGAAACGGATTCGCAGCTAAGTCACCCACTCGGGGTTTTCAGACGTAAACAAAAGCAACAACAATCGTGCCAGAGGGCTGTAAAGCTGTTGTCTTTGATAAACAAATTACAAAGGTATTTTTATTACATTTTATTCGAATGAGTGCTTAAGTATAAAAGCGTTCCAAGCCCGTGGCTCGTCCATCTTATGCTCGACACTGTAAAGGTGGTATGCTCCATTGTGGAGCACTTTGGTGACAATGAAGGGACCTTCCCAAGCTGGGGCGAGCTTGTGTGGTTTCTACTGATCCATTCGAAGAACCAAGTCTCCCTCTTGAAAGGCTCGACCCTTCACGTGTTTAGCGTGGAATCGACACAAGTCTTGTTGATAAATGGTCGACCGGATCAAGGCCATCTCTCTTTCCTCCTCTAGGAGGTCGACTGCGTCTTGCCGAGCTTGTTCTGCTTCATCTTCAGAGAAGAGCTCAACTCGTGGTGCATTATGAAGCAAGTCACTCGTTAGAACAGCTTCAGCCCCATAGACCAAGAAGAATGGAGTTCGGCCAGTCGACCGATTAGGAGTTGTCCTCAATCCCCAGAGAACTGATGGAAGTTCATAAACCCAGGTGCTCGCTGCGTGCTTGAGATCTCGCATCAGTTGGGGTTTCAGTCCTTTGAGAATCAGGCCATTTGCTCTTTCTGCTTGTCCATTCGATTGGGGATGGGCGACTGAAGCATAGTCAACTCATGTGCCTTGTGAGGCGCAGAAGGTTCTGAACTCATCAGAATCGAAGTTCGATCCGTTGTTAGTGATGATGCTGTGCGGAACCCCATATCTGAAAATCAACTCTCTGATGAAGCTGACAACAGTACTAGCTTCCAGATTCTTAATAGGTTTGGCCTCGATCCATTTGGTAAACTTGTCGACTGCTACAAGCACATGAGTGAAGCCGCTCCTACCAGTCCTTAGTGGGCCAACCATGTCCAATCCCCGAACAGCAAAGGGCCAGACGAGTGGGATGGTCTTCAGGGCTGATGCAGGTTTGTGCGACATATTGGAGTAGAACCGACAGCCTTCACATCTGTCGACTATATCTTTCGCCATTTCATTTGCTCGTGGCCAATAAAATCCATCTCGGTATGCTTTAGCCACAATGGTCCGAGAGGACGCATGGTGACCACAGGTCTCTGAATGGATGTCGTGGAGGATCACTCGGCCTTCTTCTGGTGTTATGCATTTCTGGCTGACCCCAGTTGCACTTTCTCTGAATAGTTGACCTCTTATTACAGTAAAGGCCTTGGATCGACAGACGATCTGTCGAGCCTCTTCTTCATCCTCTGGGAGCTCTTTCCTAAGGATATATGCAATGTATGGCACTGTCCAGTCGAGAGTAAGGACCAACACCTCCATGATTAAGTCGACCATGGCTGGGACCTCGACTTCAGTCAGATCTGTGGCACTCCTAGGCTGCGGGGGCTCTTCAGCGAAGGGATCTTCTTGAACTGAAGGTGCATGAATGTGCTCCAGGAACACGTTGCTGGGAATAGCTTCTCTCTTGGAGCCTATCTTTGCTAAATCATCTGCTGCTTGATTTTTCAGTCGGGGTACATGATGGAGCTCTAACCCCTCAAACTTCTTTTCCATCTTCCTCACCGTGTTGCAGTAACCAGTCATGGCTGGGCTTCTGACGTCCCACTCCTTCATCACTTGATTGACTACCAAATCTGAGTCGCCATAGACCATGAGGCGACGGACGCCGAGTGAAATGGCCATATGCAACCCATACAAGAGTGCTTCATATTCTGCTTCGTTATTGAAGGAACCAAAGTGAATCTAGAGGATATATCTGATCTTGTCTCCTCGGGGGGATACCAGTACCACCCCACCACCGGAACCATTCAGCATCTTGGAACCATCAAAGAACATGGTCCAGTGCTCCAAGTGAACTTGAGTCGGCAGTTGTTGTTCAATCCACTCGGCGAGGAAATCTGATACTGCTTGGGACTTGATAGCTTTATTTGCCTCGAACTTGATATCTAAGGGAAGGAGTTCAATCGTCCACTTTACCACTCGACCAGTTGCATCTCTATTGTTCAGAATCTCTGATAATGGAGCATCGCTGACGACTGTAATGGAGCGATTAGAGAAGTAATGTGCATCCTTCTTCGTGGTCATATAAATCCCATAAACAAGCTTCTGAGAATGTGGATATCTTTGCTTTGATGGGGGTCAAAACTTCAGAGACATAGTATACTTGGCGTTGAACTTTGTAAGCTTTTCCTTCTTCTTCTTGTTCGACCGTAAGTACTGTGCTAACGACTTCTCTAGTGGCTGCAATGTAATGCAGTAAATGCTCTTTGCTGATTGGAACAGCAAGCACCGGCTGGGTGGAAAGCAGGGCTTTGAGCTCTGCAAATGTTGCGTCAGCTTCAGGAGTCCACTCGAACTTATCTGACTTCTTCATCAGTCGGTAAATAGGTAGTGCCTTTTCACCGAGGCGAGAAATGAATCGACTTAAGGCAGCCAAACAACCAGTAAGCTTCTGGACATCATGCACATGCACAGGGCGTTTCATCCGGAGTATGGCACCCACTTTCTCTGGGTTAGCGTCGATCCCCCGTTCGGAAACGAGAAAACCGAGTAATTTTTCGCCTGGAACTCCAAACGTGCACTTTGATGGATTAAGCTTGATATCATACCTTCTGAGGTTGGCAAAGGTTTCAACAAGGTCAGCCAGTAGGTCGGAACCTTTTCATGACTTGACCACAATGTCATCCATGTATGCTTCCACATTCCGACTGATTTGAGTGAGCAGACACTTCTGGATCATCCTCATGAATGTGGCTCCGGCGTTCTTCAAACCGAATGGCATAGTGACATAACAGAAGCATTCAAATGGGGTGATGAAAGCTGTTTTTATCTCATCGGGTCCATACAGACGGATCTGATGATACCCGGAATAAGCGTCCAAAAAGGACAAACGCTCACACCCCGCAGTCGAGTCGACTATTTGGTCGATGCGAGGGAGAGGAAAGTGATCTTTCGGGCAGGCCAAATTGATATGTTTGAAGTCGATGCACATATGAAGTGAGTCGTCCTTCTTTGGGACCATGACAATATTAGCTAACCACTCGGAGTGGTAGATCTCTCGGATAAACTCAGCTGCTAGAAGTCGAGCCACTTCTTCACCGATTGCCTTCCTCTTCTGTACGGCGGATCGTCGAAGATGTTCTTTGACCGGTTTCACCTTTGGGTCGATTCGCAAACAATGCTCAGCCACTCCCCTGGGAACACCTGGCATGTCAGAAGGTTTCCATGCAAAGATGTCCCAGTTCTCACAGTGGAACTGGATGAGCGCTTCTTCCTATTTGGAGTCGAGTGTTGTTGAAATGTGAGTCGGAGTAGCATTGGGATCCGTCGGGTGAATGTGAATCGACTTTGTTTCACCAGACGACTGGAATGCTGAATCCGTGGCAGGATTATTAGCTCGCAACAAATCACTCGGATCTGCATTTTTTTGATACTCCTGCAATTCCACTACTGCCATCTATGCATCGGCGATCTTTGAGCCCTTCTGGAAGCACTCTTCTGCCTTCTTTCGATTGCCAGTGATAGTGATCACCCCTTTGGGACCAAGCATCTTCAATTTGAGGTACACGTAACATGGTCGAGCCATAAAACGCGCATAAGCTGGCCTGCCCAAAATAGCATGATAAGCACTCTGGAAATCTACAACTTCAAATGTGAACTTTTCTTTGCGGTAATTCTTGGAATCACCGAACACTACATCAAGGGCGATCTGGCCGAGTGATGCATCCTTCTTGCCAGGAATGACTCCATGGAAACTCATATTGCTTTCACTGAGTCTGGACATCGGAATGCCCATTCCTTTCAACGTCTCTGCATACAGTATATTCAGGCCACTGCCACCATCCATCAGAACCTTAGTCAATCGAGTGCCTTCGACTACTGGGTCGACCACCAGCGCTTGCCTCCCAGGGGTGGCTATGTGCGTTGGGTGATCGGACTAGTCGAATGTGATGGCAGTCTGAGACCACTTCAAATAACCGGGTGTCACTGGAGCGACCATGTTCACTTCTCTGTTGATGACTTTCAGTCGACTCTTACTCTCAACATCAGCGAAAATCATCAGAGTGGAATTGACGTGGGGGTAACCATCATCGTCTTCTTCCCCATCCTCAACTTTGTCTGTTTTTCCTTCTCCTTTTCCTTGGGCTGTTTCTCTCGAAATTGTTGGATTAGGAGTCGACACTGTCGAGTGGTATGCTTTGGGTAAATGAAATTACCCTCTTCATCTTTCTTGGTGTGAATGTGGCATGGTAAATCCAGCACATCATTTCCATCTTGATCTTTTACTTTCTTGGGGTTCCACGGTCCTTTGGGTTTCCCCTTGAACTTCCCTTGAGTTACGGCCAAGGCTTCTCCAGGAGCAGCTGGCTCGGCTTTGCGCTTCTGCTTCCGACTAGAGTTCCCTCCTCCGGTTTCGTGGGAGACTGTTTTGTGGTTGCCACTCCGGAGTCGGTCTTCTTCTTCACCATTGGCGTACTTGGTGGCAATCTCCATCATCTGAGTCAGAGTCATATCTCTTGTCCGACCGAATTTCAGATTCAACTCCCGATACTTAACGCCTTCTTCGAAGGCACAAATTGCTTGGTGATCTGACACATTCTCCACTGTGTGGTGCAACGTGATCCATGTCTGGATATAATCCCTCAAAGTTTCATTTGGTTTCTGAATGCAACACTGTAATTCTGTCAACCCTGCTGGCCGCTTGCAAGTACCTTCAAACGTTTTGACAAATACTCGAGCAAGATCTTCCCAAGTATAAATACTACCAGGAGCTAACTGATTCAGCCACGCCCTGGCCGAGCTTTCTAGCATCAAAGGAAGGTGCTCAATGGCCACTTCATCGTTGCCGCCACCGATCTGTATAGCCACTCGGTAATCCTCAAGCCAAGTGTCAGGCTTGGACTCACCAGTGAACTTACTGACTCCAGTCGCCAACCTGAAGTTGGGAGGAATCATCGCAGCCCTGATGGCTCTGCTGAAGCACTCTGCTGCTGGTTAGAAAATCTCTGTCGGGGCCTTCTCTGTGAGCTCTGTTTCTGTCGACCAGACCCTGAACGAGAATAGATCTCGCATCAAAGCCCGGTTCCCTGGGGTTGACTGGAATCCTTCGCCCACCACTGTGAGGGCGTCTGTCATCCTGCTGCCGAGGCACGTATGACCCACTCCTTGGGGGAGGCGTGGGCACTCGACGACGATCATCGTGATCGAGACGGTGGTCATACTGCTCACGGTTTCTGTACTGATCTCGTCGGTCTCCATGTCCCTCACGCCTCGGGGGCGATCTTGGGATGTGAGCCGACTGGACCGTGTCTGCAACAACGGATCTGCTATGGATCCTATTCCGTGACTGAGATACTACTGTATTCTGCTCTCCCGCGGCTCGGAGCAAGGCCCGGATCTGCATCAACCCTCGACCAGCTTCTGACTGGGAAGGTTGAATTGACTCCGCTATTCGGGCCACAGCTGCGAGATTCTGGATTGGAGTTCGGTATACCTGAGTCAGAGGTGGAAAAAGTTGACGTCGACTGGATTCAGGAGCACGCTACCGAGCACGCTCATCGAGTGCGCGCTGGAGGTTCTCCAGTCGAGTGTGCTCAGCCAAGTTGGTCAGGCGTGCCTCCTCCAAGGCCTGGGCCTTAGGGGTTTCTCCAACGATGGGAGTGTGAAGTGCATCCATGTTCCGGCGGCGAAGTTCCTCCCTCCTTTGCAAAGAGATGGGTTCGGGTCAGTACTCTTCGTGGACACGTGAGGGATCACCGCCACCATCGCCTCCGTCCTTGCGGGTGAAGCCGGGAGGACTATGTGGTCCGTTGACCATCAAAACTTCCGCCGCGGGGTCGCTGCTTTCGCACTCGAGTGCAGTCTCTACGGAGCTAGTCGACAGGTCGAAAAGGCCGTAGAGAGTTTTGTCGGGCTCGATTTCCGCAACCTGGGGGGTGGCCGATTGGCGAGCCACCGCATGCCTCACCCACCGCTGAAGCCTCGACCGACCGGAACGTTTGCCCCGACGGGCTGCAGGGAGGGAGGTCGGCACGGGAGCCGACCGATACTGAGTCGACGGCTGCCATAGGAGGACGCCACGAACACATGCGCGAAAGTGCGTTGCCCCGCGGACGGGGAGCACCTCGACGTCGACTGGCGCTTCCTGGAGCCAAGCGGAGCCGTCGGCGATGAATATGAGCGCACCGAGACGGATCTCGTGGCCCTTGACCAAACCTCCGCCTGAAACCATGTTGATGGGGATCGAAAAAATCACAACTTCTCCAACAAGTCGCCAAGACACCTGCCCCACGGTGGGCGCCAACTATCGTGGTTCTAAGTCTGACAGTAGAATGGGGGGGGGGTAGGAATGTAGAGGCAAGATCTTAGCTATGGAGGAGTTGTACACGCAAGTTTACGAGTTCGGGCCCTTCTCGGAGGAAGTAACAGCCCTACGTCTCGGAGCCCGGATGCGGTCGACTGGATTATATGCGTGTATGTTACACGGGGTGCGAACCCTTGTCCCTGAGGAGGGGGGTGGCTTATATAGAGTTCGCCAGACCCCTCCCGCCCTCAGTTACAAAGGGTTTAAGGTACATAAAGATGGGGACGTTAATGGTAACGCCTGCAATAAAGCTGCATAATGACCAATAAAGATATGACTTAATTCCCGACAGTTGTAGAGTGGAGTGGCTCTAGGTCTTCTGGTAGTCGAGTGATTGTCCATACGGTCGAGTGTCTTCGAGACTCTCGAGTGGAACATAGCTTCATGGTCGAGTGGATGATGATTTTTCTTTGAATGCTTCTGGTTCTTTTAGGGATGTCCTTGGGGAGGGTATCTTGGACAGATCCATGACCCTACCCTAGGTACATAGCTTCATCAGGAACCAATATGGGCATCCAGGTCCTGCTATTGGTTATTGACTGGAGAGGTGTCTTTCCGAACCCGTAGGGCCGCATGCTTAACGTTTGATGACGCTAAAGTAATATTTGGATATGCATGTTGGTGACCGAATGTTCACTACAAGAAACAGACACATCCATGACATATTGGGCCGAACGAATTTTTTTCCTGTCATGCTTATCACACTTCTATGACGATAATTGTGAAAAAACCCAGTATCATCATAGATGCGGAGGGCTCCTACTTCTATGACAAAAAATCATGACAAAAAATGGGCTTTTCATCCTGGGCAGGCCGGAGACGCAGATGCATGACATTATTTGGGCCGTCCATGACAGAAAAACCGTGGTAGAAGCGAGGGCGAGGAAAATATCAGGGAGTTCCCGGTTACGGTGGCTGGTCGGCGTCGAGCGATGCATAGATGTTTGCACGTTTCTCCCATACACGTACGCGCGCGTGTTCGAGGCGTTGCGCTCTAACTGAACCCGAGCGAGGCATTGGGCTCTAAGTGAACCCGAGTGATTGCACTAGCTACGTTACTGAACCCCGATCGATCCCTTGCTATTAACTGAACCCGAGTGATTCCTTCGCTACTGCTGCTAACAGAAGCCGATCGATGCTGCCTCTTAATGAACAGTGAGCATTGTTGGGGCGTTGGATGAACAGATCCTGGTGGGGGGTGGATGAACAAGACCCCATGGTAGTAGAGGTTGTTGCCGCTGGATGAACAGGACCCCGATCTAGCCGGTTGGGGGTGGATGAACAGGACCCCGTGGAGGGCTAGATGAACAGGACCCCGTGGAGGGGTGGTTGAATAGTAGCCGGTGGAGGGCTGGATGAACAGTAGCCCGTGGAGGGGTGGTTGAACACTACAAGAAACATGTCAACTTGTGACCTTGACTATTGGTCACTGAAAGGCCATTATTTTCATTTGTGACCTTTTTATGACCAAAAACAGAAGGTCAAAAGCTGGCGGTCGTAAACTGAAATTAACGACCTTCTTTGTGAGAAAGTCGTAGACGTTTACGACCAAAACAGAAGGTCGTTGAACCCATGACCTTTTGTTTTGGTCACTAGCTGTCTGCCTAGGCCACGTCGGACCCAACGTGGCAATCTGACGTGGCAAAGTTACGACCAATTGAAAAGGTCATTACTTAGAATTAGCCTGGTCCATTTCAGTGCTTTAGATGGGCCAAGCCCATTAATTCAGCCTTTCTATTTTTTTTCCTGTCAATTTTTGGTCGACTTCATGGGCCAAGCCCAATGTTGCAGGCTTTTTATCTTTGTTCTCAAATGAGTCCAGCCCAATGTTTTCTAGGTTTTTCTTTCCTGGGCCTTGGACTTTCCACATTCATTTATTTTCATTTTACCTTTTTACCCAAAATATTTGTCCAATATAATTTGATCCTTGGCCTCATTAAGGTCCAACTCCAGCCCATTTAACGAACTTTTGCAAACCAGTTTGAATAACAATAATCAAGTTACCACAAATTAGCTGAATATTATGGAAATATCTCAGAACACACATTCTACAAATTTCCATCACATATGTATTTTATACAGATCCAAGCAACCTACAACATGTTGTAGTCAAGCATTCAAGTGCTGGAATACTCTAGAACAGGAAAAATAAATAGAACAAGCCTATCTAGTGCTTCACGACGAGAAAACATTGTAATCTGCTTCTTCAAGTACTGCTTCTTCCTTTTGCAAAACATCTGGAGATTCAAAAGAGAACAAAAAGTATGTCACTGATAGAAGAAATATGACACGTATACTTTTAAAATAAAACTAAAGACACACCAGTATTTTATCATTCTACTTATTATTATTTTAACAAGATAATTCTACTTATCTGGAATAGGCCTATTCATCAAAATTGCGAACTAAATTGGCACATATGACAAACTTAGCAGCAAATAAGCATTGAATGTTTCACATACACGACAAGGTTTAAAAACAATCATTCAAAGTTACAGCAGATCAAAGTTCCATTTGAGTATAAGGAATAATACTCATATTCAATCAATAAGCAACTATGTCAAAGTTAATTCAGATTTACTAATGTGTGTGTCACATGATACATGCATCAAGCATAAGGCCATCAAGCATCAGGCCCCTATCTGTTCAACAAGACAAGAACATACCTGACTTTGTGTTGATGTGATGGATGGTTCTGCAGTTGAACATCTAGTCTGCATCATCGTTTATGATGGACGCCGCATGTACTTGTCCATTTAGAAATATACTATGCAAAATGTTACACAGGCAGGTCTTAGCATAAAGTAGAGCTTCTACAGTACATGTAAAATTTAGATATGAAGGACCAAGAGTTTCAGGAAAGATCTAAAGTTACAGAACAAGCATGTATTGACCATCCTACTAGTAGCAAGAACATAAAGATAATCACTTAACAAGTAGCATGAACATGAGTAAATCAGATAACTAAGTACAATTCAGTGCCACAAAATTTGAAAATATTAGGCACATTATGACAACCTGGCAATAGTTTGTAATCCAAACCAAACCCAGGCCAACCCATACATTTACAAGTGCAGCAATCAAACCAAAATAATCCAAACCAAACATATAGATAGTTGTTGATGCATGCACTAAGAACTCCTACTGTCGATGCATGCTCGGTATGAATTGCACAACAATCCCATTAAGTGTTGCATGCATACAATTAAATTCAGAAGCTACAGACTCTTGTGACCTGGGAATAATTAGCACTACTAATTCAGAGGCATCAAAATCTGAGCCAAGCAAAACTGCTCACTTCTGAAACTTGAAACAATCTCAAGGCAAAAAGATAACACAAAGGAGAAATCTGAACCCTACAGGTTGCAAACCACAAACAACAACAACACAACGGTAGAAGTAGCCCTGTTTACATCATGTTGAACAACACAAGCAGCCATATATGCATCGCAAACAAAGAACACTCGACATCCAACATCTGAAGACATTGCAATGACTTCTAAGCACATCTAGCATACTGGTTTCCGCAAAGAGCATAAGCAAACATGATACAATATCATTTGCATCACATCAACCAAATTATTAGGCAACACAGCATGCACATGAACAAAGACAGGTTCTGGGTCCTGTCTAATTCACCTAGTTTATGAGGGCGACAGAGTGGGAGACAAGCTCGATGTCGTTGCCATCAAGGACAATCTCATTCTTGACCTTCTCGGACCTCAAGATGGTGACTCCGTCGAGCATGTCCACCTTCCTCACCTGCAACCAAATCACAATAGAAATCAATTAAGTTCGTAGCACAGAGCTATATGTTTCTATTACTTTTAAACTGGAAGCTACTGATTCTGACATTGTTAATTATTTCTATACAGGGATAATTTTGACATTATGAAGCAGAAAATCAATGCTTCACATAATCAAAAGTAGGCAGAACAGATGGTATAATCTAAGCTTCTGAATCTAGACTAGGCTGAAAAACAGTGTAATACACACAAGATGCATCTTTTAACCATGCAAACCATCACAAGAAGCTGATAATTTAGGGCTGCCTAGCTCGAGGGGAGAGCTAGGCACATTAAATACCCATAGATAGCTCGAGGGGATAGCTTGAGGGGATGAACAATACTAACAACCCATAGATAGCATGGTACAGAAGCAAGCAAACAGTTAATACTAGCTATCTCAAGGAACAGCAAAAAATAAATGTTGAGAACTGTGGTACAATAAACATACAAGACATATGTTGTCCATGGAATCAGTGCATAGCTGTAGCAGATCACCAGGTATGGTGCCATAATTAACTATTGTTTTTCCTAGACAACACCTCCAAGTGAGAGAACCGGCCATGAACTTTCGTCATTCAACACATGTAGTAAACTATAAAATGATGAAAGCACTACTGATGACAAATGTACTAGTAACATTCTTGTCATGCAAGCAGTCACAAACACCCCATATATATATATTCCAGTCTGCGAGTTCAAAGACCTATATATGATTGCAGAACACTAGCATCTGTGTTGATTCAAACTTCATGTTGGCTGAGTTTGTTACTGATTCATCTACTGAATTTCACACTATACAAGAGCCACAAAATATCAGGGGCTTGAATTTTCTGCAAGATTTGTTAAGGCACACCTACAAAAATTTAACACGCTTTGAGTTTTGGGCAATTGTGGATACCATTATGGAATACACACGTTTCTGGCCGGGCAGGCGGCGGGAAAAAGCATGGGAAGAGTAAAGTGAAATTTCGATCACGCAGTTGCCGCCATGGGCAACACTCTGTAGCAGGCTCGCCTGGCCGCTCGGACAATATCCTCGATCTGCAAGGGCAAGAACAAGAGTAAGTTTTTGTCACGTTAATAAGATGATGATATAAAAAATGATCGACGGATCGTCATATGAACAATGCATGCCTTGTTGTAATGGCGTTCAAACTGTGCGTTATTTACAATGTCATTACCTTGTCACTGTGTATATCTCGACCAATAAATAAGCCACTGACATGTTCTGGCTTCTCCCTCAAGGTGTGAACATATATGGTATATCTTCCCTCATGACCCTACAGAGAGAGCAGCAGAAGACATGAGCAGATAGCTCTGAGCAAAATGTGATGACACAAGAATCATGACAGTGCTGAAAAGATCGATACTTCTACATAGAACATAAAATCAATGAAATTGTCACGAATTATCATTCTACTCTATCACAGGGAGCAGCACTATCACAAGATACCACGTGAGATATCCATGTGTTATGATAAAGCATGGACTGTATCCCTTTTCGTAATTTGCTACCGAATCAGATACCCACTATACAACACAATGATAGAATTTGTATACAACTCGTCTACTACATGGGTCTCAACTTCAAATGGACGAACTACTTGGTTGTTCTAATTTTGCACACTAGAACAGATTTGTATAACTCGACAGAAAAGGGGGTGAACCCTTGGGTACAACTTTAGGCGCAGCCCTGCAAAAGAAACCCTATAGAGTTTGCTAGAAACGTCCCAGCATGCTTGCTCTGATTCGAGCAATCCAAACTTCACCAGATAATTTCCCTGCCAAGAAACCTGAACATAGCCTGCCTGAAAAAACGCAGCGCAAGCTGAATCCTAACAAACATGCGCAGAAACAACACGCCATCTAAAAAGCTATGGCAGAACTAGATGCCCCCCGGACGGGACAGGAGCAGCACACATCGACTACTGGGCACATCGGCCCAGCAAAATCAAACCAGACCAATCAGCGGGTACAGAATCGGGAGGGGGTGGGCGGTGGGGCCGGTGGCGCACCTGGATTTTGGTCTGCTCTCGACCTCGAGGGTGATGGTCTTCCCCGTGAGGTCTTGACGAAGAACTGCATCTTCCTGCTGCTCGTGCGTGCGGGGGTGAATGACAGAGTAGGAGCTGAAGCAGACGGAAACGAAACGAAACAAAGATCTTTTCGTTTCTCCATGGGTGGGTGTCCGCGGCTCGGATCCGGAAGCCAGACCTCCATCGAGGCTGTGGCTCACTTCGGCGACGACGTCGGCAAGGCCGCCGGGGTGTGGGTCAGAGCGGAGGACCTTGGGCATCCTTGCACAGATATGTACAGAGGGGATTGAGACTTGAGATAAAAAAAATGGAGACACAAACAGAGAGGGGAAAAGAGCGGGGGAACACGGCAACCTGCGGGACTTCGGTCGATGGTGGAGATGCTCCGGCGAGGCGCGAGGCTGGATTGCGTTGGATCTCCCTCCCTCGGGTTCTTCTCTCCCTTTTGGTGAGGGAAGGGGAGGGGCAAGAGGAGGAGGGCGTGGGGGAGGCCATGAACGGTGGCGAGCTCCGCCGGAGGAAGGTGGCGGTGGCGATGGGTCTGGAAGGGAGGAGGCGGGCTCTCTCGATCGGGCGAGACAGTGAGGAGATGGGGGGATCTGGAAGGGGATCAATGGATGGATGGATGTGGAAAGAAAGGAGGCGGGGGGTGGATGCAAAATGACCATCTAGGGTTTCGGGGTTGGTGTGGAAGGGTTGAGGACTATGGTTGGATCCGCAGCATCCGACGATGATTGATGCACGATCCGCGTGCTACGTCCATGTACCAATCAGAATGCAGTACGACGTTATGACCATCTAAATTGGTCGTAGTTGACTAAAAATAAATTTATGAGTGCCCAAAATGAGGGTTTTTTGTGAAAGATCTGCCATATATTTGTTGCAAGACTGGACCAAATAAATTTTCTAAAATACTAGGCCATATTTAGTGTATAATTGACCAAATGGTTGGGTGTCAAAAGTTTTGATCCACCTCTGGTGAAAAAGACAAATTTCCGCCATTTCAGTTGGAAGCGGGTCAAATTTGAACTGCGGCTGCCTCATAGTTTGCTATTTATTTTTTTCAAAAATAATTTCTAGGTACAAAAGTATCTATTTAATCAGGGAAACACCAAAAAAATTCAAGATTCAACCACTAGCTAGGAACGGTCAAGCCCGCCGTTTTGACCGCATTTTGAAATGGGCATAAAAAATTCAGAAAAATCAAAAAATTGGAAAACCTTCACATTATGTCATTATATGTGACCAAGTTACCAGGAAAAATAATAAACTTATAATATGACAATTTTTTTAAATGTTCTCAGAAACGAGCTATCATGTGTGGAGATCAATAGCTTTCAAGCCTAATGATCAATCTTATGGTCACATTCATGGCATAGTTTGTTCAAATGATCTCATATTGTGCACAAGGGTGCATATTGGAATGGCAGACAATGTTGCCTAAGGAAATTTTCATTTTCTTTGGACGAAAAAACCATTTCCATTTTTTGAGTGCCCAAAATGAGTTTTTTTTGTGAAGGACCTACCATATATTTGTTGCAAAATTGTACCAAATCAATTTTCCAAAATACTAGGATATATTTAGTGCACAATTGACCAAATTTTTGGGTGTCAAAAGTTTCAATCCACCTCTCGTGAAAAAGACAAATTTCCGCCGATTCAGCTGGAAGTGGGTCAAATTTGAACTGTAGCTACCTCGTAGCTTGCTCTTTATTTTTTTCAAAAATCATTTATAGGTACATAGGTATCTATTTAATGAGAGAAACATTAAAAAAATCCAAGATTCAACCACTATGTGGGAACGGTCATGCCCGCCGTTTTGACCCCATTTTGAAACGGGTTATAAAGAATTCAAAAAAATAAAAAAATTGGAAAACCTTCGCATTGTGTCATCATATGTGACCAAGTTACCAGAAAAAACAATAAATTTGTAATACGGCAATTCTTTTTTAAAAAGTGTTCTCAGAAATGAGCTATCATGTGTGGAGATCAATGGCTTTCAAGTCAAATGATCAATCTTATGGCCACATTCATGGCATAGTTTGTTCAAATGATCTCATATTGTGCAAAAGAGTGCATATTGGAATGGCAAACAATGTTGCCTAAGAAAATTTTCATTTTCTTTGGACAAAAAAATCATTTTCCATTTGTCGAGTGCCCAATGAGGTTTTTTTGTGAAGAACCTACCAAATAATTGTTGCAAAATTGGACCAAATAATTTTTCTAAAATACTAGGCCATATTTAATTCACAATTGACCAAATGGTTGGGTGTAAAAAGTTATGATCCACCTCTAGTGAAAAAGACAAATTTCCGCCAATTCAGCTAGAAGCGGGTCAAATTTGAACTGCGACCGCCTCATAGTTTGCTATTTATTTTTTTCCAAAAATCATTTCTAGGTACAAAAGTATCTATTTAATCAGAGAAACACCAAAAAATTCCAAGATTCAACCACTAGCTAGGAACGGTCATTCCCGCTGTTTTGACCGCATTTTGAAATGGGCATAAAAAAATAAAATAAAAATAAAAATGGGAAAACCTTCGCATTGTGTCATTATATGTGACCAAGTTTCCAGGAAAAATAATAAACTTGTAATACGGCAATTATTTTAAAAAGGTGTTCACAGAAATGGGCTATCATGCGTGAAGATTCATGGCTTTCAAGCCAAATGATCAATCTTATGGCCACATTCATGGCATAGTTTGTTCAAATGATCTCATATTGTGCACAAGGGAGCATATTGGAATGGCAAACAATGTTCCCTAAGGGAGTTTTCATTTTCTTTGCACGGAAAATTCATTTTCCATTTTCCGAGTGCCCGAATTGAGTTCTTTTTGTGAAGGACCTACAATATATTTGTTGCGAAATTGGACCAAATCATTTTTCTAAAATGCTAGGCCATATTTGATTCACAATTGATAAAATGTTTGGGTGTCAAAAGTTTTGATCCACCTCTGGTGAAAAAGACAAATTCCCGCCGATTCAGTACGAAGCGGGTCAAATTTGAACTGCAGCTGCCTCATAGTTTGCTCTTTATTTTTTTCCAAAAATCATTTATAGGTACATAAGTATCTATTTAATCAGAGAAACACCCAAAAAATTCCAAGATTCAACCACTAGCTAGGAACGGTCATGCCCGCCGTTTTGACCGCATTTTGAAACGGGCATAAAAAATTCAAAAAATTAGGAAACCTTCACACTGTGTCATTATATGTGACCAAGTTTCCAGGAAAAATAATAAACTTATAATACGGCAATTATTTTAAAAAAATGTTCTCAGAAATGAGCTATCATGCATGAAGATTCAGGGTTTTCAAGCGAAATGATCAATCTTATGGCCACATTCATGCCATAGTTTGTTCAAATGATCTCATATTGTGCACAAGGGTGCATATTGGAATTCCAAACAATGTTGCCTAAGGGAGTTTTCATTTTCTTTGCACGGAAAATTCACTTTCCATTTTCCGAGTGCCCGAAATGAGTTTTTTTGTGAAGGACCTACCATATATTTGTTGCAAAATTGGACCAAATCAATTTTCTAAAATACTAGGCCATATTTAATGCACAATTGAAAAAATGGTTGGGTGTCAAAAGTTTTGATCCACCTCTGGTGATAAAGACAAATTCCTGCCGATTTAGTAGGAAGTGGGTCAAATTTGAACTGCAACTGCCTTATTGTTTCCTCTTTATTTTTTCCAAAAATCATTTCTAGTTACATAAGTATCTGTTTAAGCATAAATACATGGTTTGGTGGCGATACGTCGAGGTTTGGATGGTGGCCCAGGGCCCCAACTCCAAAGCGCGTGAACTCGCATGCCTGGTGTGTGGTCACCGCGTGACCTTGGCGTTGACATGCGTTCTGGGAGGCCTAGGCATGTCTAGCGGGTTGGACACTCCCCGAGTAGGTGCTAGGAAGAAAATTACAACAGAAGAATCTCACGAGGAGTCCGACCTATGCTCAAAGATTAATTAGCAGCCAAGTGTTTGATTGGTAGTACGAGAAATGCACATGGCCAATGGGCATGAGTTTTGGCTGAGGATGATAATCTACTAAGAAGAATGTCTTCGCAAATTTTCAGATCAAAAGGAGGATCGTAGGTGGTACTTGCTTTGCAAAGTACCACACTGGACAGAAATATGAATGTTGAAGCTGGGCTCAAAATAATGAATGGATTGAGCTGAAATTTGGTGGAGGATGGTTATTTGGGCATTGGAAAGCACCGTAGAAAATTGATACCATTTGGACATGCCAAAGTGGTACTTCCTTCACAATGCTCTTCTATGGACAGAAACTTGGGAAAACTAGTGACAGAAATTGGATGAATGAAATGAGCTCAAATTTTGTGTAGGTAAGTTACATAGGTATGGTCATGCCTTGGTAGATTTTCAGATCATTTGGGTAAGCCTAGCTAGTACTTACTTCACAAAGCTTCTCTCGAGGTAGAAACTTTGTAAATTTCCTGAGAAAGATTTACTAGGAAAATGGAGCTGAATATTAACATGTGGCAATGATTTGGGTATGGAAGAGTGCCCAAAGAGTTTGAGGGTAATATGAGGGGTCTAGATAACACTTGCTTTGCAATGTGCCAATCTGGCCATAAAATATAAATTGAACCTGGGCCCACATAGATAATTTGACTGAGCTGTAATTTGGAGGAGGGTGATAATTTGGGCATATGAAGGAACTGTATAAATTTCATGTCATTTGGATATATAGAAAAGGTACTTCCTTCACAATGCTTCTAGGTGGACAAAAACTTTGGAAATTTGCCGAGGAAGATTTGCTAGGCAAATGGAGCTGAATTTTGTCATGCGGCAATGATTTGGATAGGAAAGAGTGCCCAAGAATTACGAGGGCAATCAAGAATATATAAATAACACTTCCTTCATAAAGTGATGTTGTGAATAGAATAGGAAAATGAATATTGTTGAATTATTTTTGAACTAGGCAAGGAAGTATTTTTAAATATTTGACGAAGATATGACCCAAAGAATTTATGAGATTTTTTTGGGAATTTTTGGAATGACAGAAATATAGGTTGCTTCACAACCTAGGGCAAAAATTGACACATGGACATGACACATAGGCAAAACTGATGAGGTGGCGCCAAGTCATACCAATCCACCACAATTTACAAGGTTATGACCATCTATATTGGTCATGATCAGCTAGAAATAAGGCAGCGGACTAGTGCTGTCTGCTTTATGACCATTTCGTGTAAGGAAATTACGACCTTTCTGACCAAAATGGTCGCAATGGTTTAGGGTTTGGAGCCCCCCGAACAGCTTTTGACGAATTGGTCTAAAATGGTCATAGATTTATGACCAATTCTTCCAAGGTCACTGACAGAAGGTCATAAGTTGACATATTTCTTGTAGTGGAATAGGACCTCGATGAGAGGGCTAGTTGAATAGTAGCCGGTGGAGGAGCGGTGGAGGTTGGATGAACAGGAGTCCGTGGATGAACAGTGGCTGGTGGAGGCAGGAGGGGAGATGCCGTGGATGAACAACCGTAGGTGGAGGCTGGAGGAGGTCGACGGTGGATGAACAGTAGCCCGTGGAGGCAGTCGATGGTGGAGATGAAAAGTATCCCGTGGAGTCCCGTTTTGCGGTACGCTACACCCCTCCCAATGAATAGGTCCCACGTTTCGACCGTAGTGCTCCATCACAAATCCGTTTCCTCTGTTGTGCGGTACGCCACACCTCTCTCGATCAACAGGACCCCATTTCGACTGTAGGAGGTCCAAGAGAAGTCCGTTTCTTCCGTTTTGCGGTATGCCAGACCCCTCTTGATGAACATGATCCTGTTTCAACCGTGGCCAGTCGAACACAAGGCCGTTTCTTCCGTTCTGCGGTACGCCAGGCCTCGTTTCGATCGGTTGTTCCGTCCAAGCCGGTTGGCTCCCGATGAACACGACGCAGTTTCTCTGTTCCGGCCCAGCCATGTAGATGAGCCCTGGTTGTACGCATGCGTGAGTAGGCGTTCGAGACCCCGCTACCTCTTGAGCTTGCGTTGGATTTCCCCGAAGAGGAAAGGATGATGCAGCAGAGTAGCGTAAGTATTTCCCTCAGTTTTTGAGAACCAAGGTATCAATCCAGTAGGAGGCTACGCTCAAGTCCCTCATACCTGCACAAAACGATAGCTACTCGCAACCAACGCGATTAGGGGTTGTCAATCCCTCACGGTCACTTATGAGAGTGAGATCTGATAGATATAATATTTTTGGTATTTTTGGTATAAAGATGCAAAGTAAAAAGTAAAGGCAAAGTAAAAAGCAAAGCAACATTAAAGTGATGGAGATTAATATGATGAGAATAGACCTGGGGGCCATAGGTTTCACTAGTGGCTTCTCTCAAGAGCATAAGTATTCTACGGTGGGTGAACAAATTACTGTTGAGCAATTGACAGAATTGAGCATAGTTATGAGATTATCTAGGCATGATCATGTATATAGGCATCACGTCCATGACAAGTAGACCGAAACGATTCTGCATCTACTACTATTACTCCACTCATTGACCGCTATCCAGCATGCATCTAGAGTATTAAGTTAAAAACAGAGTAACGCCTTTAGCAAGATGACATGATGTAGAGAGATAAATTCATGCAATATGAAATAAACCCCATCTTGTTATCCTCGATGGCAACGATGCAATACGTGCCTTGCTGCCCCTTCTGTCACTAGGAAAGGACACCGCAAGATCGAACCCAAAGCTAAGCACTTCTCCCATGGCAAGAACTACCAATCTAGTCGGCCAAACCAAACGGATAATTCGAAGAGACTTGAAAAGATAACGAATCATACATAAAAGAATTCAGAGAAGATTCAAATATTATTCATAGATAGACTTGAACATAAACCCACAATTCATCGGTCTTAACAAACACACCGCAAAAAGAAGATTACATCGAATAGATCTCCACGAGAGAGGGGGAGAACTTTGTATTGAGATTCAAAGAGAGAGAAGAAGCCATCTAGCTACTAACTATGGACCCGAAGGTCTGAGGTAAACTACTCACACTTCATCGGATAGGCTATGATGATGTAGAAGCCCTCCGTGATGACGACCCTCTTCCGGCGGAGCTCCAGAACAGGCCCCAAGATGGGATCTCGTGGATACAAAAAGTTGCGGCGGTGGAATTAGGTTTTTGGCTCCTGTTCTGATCATTTGGGGGTACGTAGGTATATATAGGAGGAAGGAGTATGTCGGTGGAGCTCCGAGGGGCCCACGAGGCAGGGGGCGGGCCCTAGGGGGGGCCCCCACCCTCTTGACCGCCTCTTCTGTTCCTTGGAGCAGGGTCCAAGTCTCCTGGATCACATTCGGTGAGAAAATCACGTTCCCGAAGGTTTTATTCCGTTTGGACTCCGTTTGATATTCCGTTTCTTCGAAACACTGAAATAGGCAAAAAAGAGCAATTCTGGGCTGGGCCTCCGGTTAATAGGTTAGTCCCAAAAATAATATAAAATTGGAAAATAAAGCGCAAAATAGTCCAAAACAGTAGATAATATAGCATGGAGCAATCAAAAATTACAGATACGTTGGAGATGTATCAGGCATCCCCAAGCTTAATTCCTGCTCGTCCTCGAGTAGGTAAATGATAAAAAGAGAATTTTTGATGCGGAGTGCTACTTGGCATAATTTCAATGCAAATCTTCTTAATTGTGGTATGAATATTCAGATTAGGAAGATTCAAGACAAAAGTTCATATTGACATAGAGAATAATAATACTTCAAGCAAACCATCAAAGTAATTATGTTTTCTTAAAGTAACATGGCCAAAGAAAGTTCATCCCTATAAAATCATATAGTTTAGTCATGCTCCATTTTTGTCACACAAGAATGCTCTCATCATGCACAACCCCGATGATAAGCCAAGCAATTGTTTCATACCTTAATAATTTCAAACTCATAAACTTTCACGCAATACATGAGCGTGAGCCATGGATATAACACTATGGGTGGAATAGAATAATGATGGGGGTTATGTGGAGAAAAAAAAGGAGAACGCCTCACATCAACGAGGCTAATCAATGGGCTAGGGAGATGCCCATCGATTGATGTTAATGCAAGGAGTAGGGATTGCCATGCAACGGATGCACTAGAGCTATAAATGTATGAAAGATCAACAAAAGAAACTAGTGGGTGTGCATCCAACTTGCTTGCTCATGAAGACCTAGGGTACATGAGGAGGCCCATTGTTGGAATATACAAGCCAAGTTCTATAATGCAAATTCCCACTAGTATATGAAAGTGATAACATATGAGACTCTCTATATGAAAAACATGGTGCTACTTTGAAGCACAATATATGAGACTCGCTATATGAAGAACATGGTGCTACTTTGAAGCACAAGTGTGGAAAAAGGATAGTAGCATTGCCCCTTTTTATTTATTTTCTTTTTTTGGGCCTTCTTTTTTTATTTGGCCTTTCCCCTTTTTTTATTTTTTATTTGGCCTTTCTCTCTTTTTTTATTTGGGACAATGCTCTATTAATGATGATCATCACACTTTTATTTATTTACAACTCAATGATTACAACTCGATACTAGAACAAAGATGACTCTATATGAATGCCTCCGGCGGTGTACCGGGATTGCAATGAATCAAGAGCGACATGCATGAAAAATTATGAATGGTGGCTTTGCCACAAATACGATGTCAACTACATGATCATGCAAAGCAATATGATAATGATGATGCGTCATGATAAACGGAATGGTGGAAAGTTGCATGGCAATATATCTCGGAATGGCTATGGAAATGCCATAATAGGTAGGTATGGTGGCTGTTTTGAGGAAGATATAAGGAGGTTTATGTGTGACAGAGCGTATCATATCACGGGGTTTGGATGCACCGGTAAAGTTTGCACCAACTCTCGATGTGAGAAAGGGCAATGCACGGTACCGAAGAGGCTAGCAAGGATGGAAGGGTGAGAGTGCGTATAATCCATGGACTCAACATTAGTCATAAAGAACTCATATACTTATTGCAAAAACCTACAAGTCATCAAAAACCTCGGTACTGCACGCATGCTCCTAGGGGGATAGATTGGTAGGAAAAGACCATCGCTCGTCCCCGACCGCCACTCATAAGGAGGACAATCAAATAACACCTCATGTTTCAAATTTGTTGCATAACGTTTACCATACGTGCATGCTACGGGACTTGCAAAATTTTAACTCAAGCACTTCTCAAATTCACAATTACTCAACTAGAATGAATTTGATATTACTACCTCCATATCTCAAAACAATTATCAAGCATCCAACTTTTCTTAGTATTCAACACACTCAAAAGAAAGTTTCACAAATCTTGAATACCAAGCATGTTATTATTAAGCAAATTACCATGCTATTAAGACTCTCAAAATAATTTAAGTGAAGCATGAGAGATCAATAGTTTCTTTAAAAAAAATCCACCACCGTGCTCTAAAAGATCCAAGTGAAGCACATGGAGCAAAATTATAACGCTCAAAAGATATAAGTGAAGCACATAGAGCAAAACTACTTAGCTCAAAAGATATAAGTGAAGCACATAGAGTATTCTATAAAATTCTAATTCATGTATGGCTCTCTCAAAAGGTGTGTACAGCAAGGATGATTGTGGTATACTAACAACCAAAGACACAAATAATACAAGACGCTCCAAGCAAAACACATATCATGTTGGTGAATAAAATATAGCTCCAAGTAAATTTACGATGGGAAGTTGGACGAAAGAGGGATGCCTTCCGGGCAATCCCCAAGCTTGACCTTTTTGGTGTCCTTGATTATCTTGGGGGTGCCAATGGGCATCCCCAAGCTTAGGCTCTCTTGCCAACTCCTTGTTCCATAATCCATCACAAGAATTCACCCAAAACTTGAAAACTTCACAACACAAAACTTAAAGTAGAAAACTCGTGAGCTCCGTTAGCGAAAGAAAACAAAAGACCACTTCAAGGTACTGTAATGAACTCATTCTTTATTTATATTGGTGTTAAACCTACTGTATTCCAACTTCTCTATGGATTATAAACTATTTTACTAACCATAGATTCATCAAAATAAGCAAACAACACACGAAAAACAGAATCTGTCAAAAACAGAACAGTCTGTAGTAATCTGTAGCTAGCGCAAGATCTGGAACCCCAAAAATTCTAAAATAAATTGCTGGACGTGAGGAATTTATCTATTAATCATCTTGCAAAAATAATTAACTAAATAAACTCTTCAAATAAAAATGACAGCAGTTCTCGTGAGCGCTAAAGTTTCTGTTTTTTTACAGCAAGTTCAACAAGACTTTCCCCCAAGTCTTCCCAACGGTTCTACTTGGCACAAACACTAATTAAACACAAAAAACACAACCAAAACAGAGGCTAGATAATTTATTTATTACTAAACAGGAGCAAAAAGAAAGGAATAAAAATAAAAATGGGTTGCCTCCCAACAAGCGCTATCGTTTAACGCCCCTAGCTAGGCATAAAAGCGAGGATAGATTTAGGTATTGCCATCTTTGGTAGGCAATTCTTCAATGAGGCATCTACCATCTTTAGGAGTTTCTTTCTTTTTATTAATTATCAAGCTTCTAGGTACAAGATCAAAAAAATCATTTGTAACAAATGGTTCCTTAATGATAGCAAAAAGATTGGGATGAACACTTATAGATTTAAGATCCGCAGTTTCCTTACTAGATGATTCACCCTTATTTTTAGGAACATATGTAAGCTTGGCAATTTTAGTAGGAGGACTTGGAGTGTTCTTTACAGAAGAAAAAGCGGTTCCCAAGTTTGTAATGACTCATTAACTATGGGTTCCTTTTCCTTAATATTTTTCAAAGTCATTCCTACCTTAGATCCATATTGAGTAATTTGATTGTGGATCTTTTTATCTAGATTTTCAATTAATTCAATAGTAGCAACTTTATTTTCAATAATTTCAAGTCTTTGCATAACAAGCTCCAAAGTTAACATAGTTCCATTAACCAAAAGAGGTGGTGATCCAAATAAATCTAACATAGCTTTATAAGAGTCAAAAGTATGGCTACCCAAGAAGTTTCCTCCGGTAATGGTATCAAGGGTATATCTATACCAAGGATCAACACCTACATAAAAATTGCAGAGAAGAACTGAAGTAGATTGTTTCCTGGTAGATCTATTTTGAGCATTGCAAATTCTATACCAAGCATCTTTTAGATTTTCTCCCTCCCTTTGTTTAAAATTTAGAACTTCATTCTCGGGAGACAACGGAGAAGATAAGAGACTAGCCATGATGACAAGCAAACAAACTAGCACACGAGCAAACAAGGGCAAACGGGCAAAAGAGGCAAATATAGAGGGAGGATAGAGAGAGAGAGGGCGAATAAAATGGCAAGGGTGAAGTGAGGGAGAGGAAAACGAGAGGCAAATGGAAAATAATATAATGCGAGAGATAGGGATTGTGATGGGTACTTGGTATGTTGACTTTTTGTGTAGACTCCCCGGCAACGGCGCCAGAAATTCTTCTTGCTACCTCTTGAGCTTGCGTTGGATTTCCCCGAAGAGGAAAGGATGATGCAGCAGAGTAGCATAAGTATTTCCCTCAGTTTTTGAGAACCAAGGTATCAATCCAGTAGGAGGCCACGCTCAAGTCCCTCGTACCTGCACAAAACGATAGCTACTCGCAACCAACACGATTAGGGGTTGTCAATCCCTTCACGGTGACTTACGAGAGTGAGATCTGATAGATATAATATTTTTGGTATAAAGATGCAAAGTAAAAAGTAAAGGCAAAGTAAAAAAGCAAAGCAAGATTAAAGTGATGGAGATTAATATGATGAGAATAAACCCGGGGGCCATAGGTTTCACTAGTGGCTTCTCTCAAGAGCATAAGTATTCTACGGTGGGTGAACAAATTACTGTTGAGAAATTGACAGAATTGAGCATAGTTATGAGAATATCTAGGCATGATCATGTATATAGGCATCACATCCGTGACAAGTAGACCGAAACGATTCTGCATCTACTACTATTACTCCACTCATCGACCACTATCCAGCATGCATCTAGAGTATTAAGTTAAAAACAGAGTAACGCCTTAAGCAAGATGACATGATGTAGAGAGATAAATTCATGCAATATGAAATAAACCCCATCTTGTTATCCTCAATGGCAACGATGCAATACGTGCCTTGCTGCCCCTTCTGTCACTGGGAAAGGACACTGCAAGATCGAACCCAAAGCTAAGCACTTCTCCCATGGCAAGAACTACCAATCTAGTCGGCCAAACCAAACGGATAATTCGAAGAGACTTGCAAAGATAACCAATCATACATAAAAGAATTCAGAGAAGATTCAAATATTATTCATAGATAGACTTGAACATAAACCCACAATTCATCGGTCTCAACAAACACACCGCAAAAAGAAGATTACATCAAATAGATCTCCACGAGAGAGGGGGAGAACTTTGTATTGAGATTCAAAGAGAGAGAAGAAGCCATCTAGCTACTAACTATGGACCCGAAGGTCTGAGGTAAACTACTCACACTTCATCGGAGAGGCTATGATGATGTAGAAGCCCTCCGTGATGACGGCCCTCTTCCGGTGGAGCTCCGGAACAGGCCCCAAGATGGGATCTCGTGGATACAAAAAGTTGTGGCGGTGGAATTAGGTTTCTGGCTCCTATTCTGATCGTTTTGGGGTACGTAGGTATATATAGGAGGAAGGAGTACGTCGGTGGAGCTCCGAGGGGCCCACGAGGCAGGGGCGCGCCCTATGGGGGGGCGCCCCCCACCCTCGTGACCGCCTCTTTTGTTCCTTGGAGCAGGTTCCAAGTCTCTTGGATCACGTTCGGTGAGAAAATCACGTTCCCGAAGGTTTTATTCCGTTTGATATTCTGTTTCTTCGAAACACTGAAATAGGCAAAAAAACAGCAATTCTGGGCTGGGCCTCCGGTTAATAGGTTAGTCCCAAAAATAATATAAAAGTGGAAAATAAAGCCCAATATAGTCCAAAACAGTAGATAATATAGCATGGAGCAATCAAAAATTATAGATACGTTGGAGACGTATCATACATCCACGTTGATGGAGACTTAAACCCACGAAGGGTAACGGTTGTGCGAGTACACGGAGGGCTCCACCCACGAAGGGTCCACGAAGAAGCAACCTTGTCTATCCCACCATGGCCATCGCCCACGAAGGACTTGCCTCACTCAGGTAGATCTTCACGAAGTAGGCGATCTCCTTGCCCTTACAAACTCCTTGGTTCAACTCCACAATCTTGATGGAGGCACCCAAGTGACACCTAACCAATCTAGGAGACACCACTCTCCAAGAGGTAACAAACGGGTGTGTTGATGATGAACTCCTTGCTCTTGTGCTTCAAATGATAGTCTCCCCAACACTCAACTCTCTCTAATAGGATAGGATTTGGTGGAAAGATGATTTGAGTGGAAAGCAACTTGGGAAGGCTAGAGATCAAGATTTATGTGGTTGGAATGAAGTATCTTGACCTCAACACAAGTGTAGGTGGTTCTCTCTCAGAAAATGTATGTTGGAAGTGTAGGCAAGTTCTGATGGCTCTCTCCACGAATGAAGAGTGGGTGGAGGGGTATATATAGCCTCCACACAAAATCTAACCGTTACACACAAATCACCAAACTCGGTGGGACCGAATCATACAACTCGGTCGGACCGATTTGGTTGATAATGTGACTTTTAGGAATTTCGGTGGGACCGACATGATCAACTCGGTGGGATCGGTGTGCTAGGGTTAGGGTAAAGCCTCAACTCGGTTTGGCCGATTACACAAACTCGGTGGGACCGATTGCATACCTCGGTGGGACCAAAATTATTGCAATAGGCAATAGAGAGTTTGCAAGCCCATCTCGGTGAGACCAAGATCCCATAGGTGAGACTGAATTGATTAGGGTTTCTGGCAGTGGCTATGTCAAGAGAACTTGGTGGCACCGAATATAAAATTTCGGTGGGGCTGAGTTTGACTTTTGGTTTGGGACATATGTGGATGTCAGAAAGTGGTTGAGGGCTTTGGAGCATATCACTAAGCACTTTGAGCAAGAAACTCATTAAGCAACACCTCATCCCCTCTTAATAGTATTGGCTTCCTATGGACTCAATGTGATCTTGGATCACTAAAATAGAAAATGTAGAATCCTAAGCTTTGAGCTTGAGCCAATCCTTTGTCCTCAGCATCTTTAAGGGGTTCCACATCCTCTAGTCCATGCCACTCCATTGTTGAACTTATCTAAAACATACTAGGTAGAAGCATTAGTCCAACAAGAGATATGTTGACATTAATTGCCAAAATCACCTAGGGAGCACTTGTGCTTTCAATCTCCCCCTTTTTGGTAATTGATGACAACATACATCAAAGCTTTAGATAAAGATATAGAGAATAATAAGTAAAGCTTTGGAAAGACATGTAACATGCATAGGTCCCCCCTACATGTATGCAATCATGTAAATATGGAATATAGGAGCATGTAAATGCATAAGCATGACAAAGTAAGCAATGTGTTACATGTATCTTGGCTATATGCATCAGAGAAAATGATGTGAATATAGGAAATGTACCTTCATGCTCATGAGTCGTTCTTGCAAACAGTATGTACATCAGCAAGAAATCCTCATACACATGACTATGATGCATATACTTATCTTGTGGTTTTGAGTTGGCTTAGGAAGGAATGAACCTGAGTAAATAAGGTTAGATAACACAGATGCACCTACTAGCCAGAGCAAACAAAAGAAACCACAAGAGTACCAAGACTGGGATGACATGTAGAGAGTGAGTACTAAGTACCCCATTGGATATAGACATGTTCCCAAAGGTAAGGATGTGTAATGAATTCAAGGATTTCCTTCCCTTTGATGTCTTGCTCCCCCTGAATCTAGCATGGGATACTGGGAGAAGATAGGGAACAGAAAATCAGAGCAAAGAAAAGAAACAGAGCTAATGCAAACAATCAACTATGAACATGTCTTTCCCCTCTTAAAGACATGTGACTTCTCTCCTCTTGAACACCAAGCATCTGGGGTTTCTTACACTCTCCCCTGAGTATTCTCTCCCCCTATAGAAATGATTAAGCTTTGATGTGATCTCTCTCTCCCCCTTTGACATCAATTTCCAAGAAGGGTTCTTCTGGATTTTTGTTACAAATGGGTTTGGTCCTTGAGTCACAAAGCAAAGCAGCAAGTCGAATGTGATGCTGGTAGAGGACAAGCATCATTGAGTGGAGCTGGAGCAAAAAGAATGCAGGAGCAAGTGGAAAGTTTTCTTTCCTGTAGTGAAATCGGTAGCACCGAGTTGTGTGCTTTGGTGGCGCCGAAAGGATTCGGTTGGACCGAAGGAAACAAACCGGTGTGACCGAGTTCATCATAGTGAAAACACTTGTCACCTCAGCTCACTAGGCAGGTAAAATCTCACAAGGATTTGCTGAAAGATTTGCAATGAATTGGATGCAGGGAATGCAGAAAAAGAAAATTGGTCGGCGACAATGTCACCTATGTTAGAGTATACTGACTTAGGAGTCAAGTGAGATCACTTGATCATAGGTCATACTCATAGTTTTAAGCTCAAAATGGGGTTACCATTTTTAGTTTAAGCATCTTGATGTATTAACATCTTGTTGAGTTGCTTTGACCCATGACTTGGAGTAAAGCTTCTCAAAGATGTTATGACATACCTTGGGTGGTGGTGTTGATCTTGATCATGTAGTTGGACTTGTGTGGGTTGCTCAAGGTTGATGTAGCTCATCAAGAGTTGGGAGCACCACTTGGAATTTGAGTTCATCTATCTACATGGGTTAGTCTTGCAAGGAAGTGCACTTGGGTATCCGAAATGACAATCATAAAACTTAATATAGAATTTGTCAAAGGATATGTTTGAAGGGTTTCGTGCTTCCTTGTCTTCAACCACCATTGTGTAGCGACTTGGTGATGTAGAAATTGCTCATGATGTGAGTGGGTTGCATTCTGATAGATTTAGATTCATCCAAGTACCTACAAGGGATAGATAGCATGCAAGGGTGCAAATATATCCAAGACATATGAATATCATCATAAGAGAAATATCAAGGATTTGTCATAGATTCATGCCTTGCATGTAACCATATGGAGTTTCTACTCCAAGTTTGAAGCATCAATGATGTTCAATTCACCTCTCAAACGGCAAAAGACTTTCTCATCAAGCGGTTTGGTGAATATATCCGCCAATTGCTTATCGGTACGAACATGCTTAAGATCAATGTCCCCTTTAGCAACATGATCTTGAATGAAATGATGACGAACTTCAATATGCTTAGTTCGAGAATGTTGCACGGGATTGTGAGCAATCTTAATAGCACTCTCATTGTCACTAAGCAATGGAACATGTTTCACATTGATCCCATAATCTTTAAGAGTTTGGGTCGTCCAAAGTAATTGAGCACAACATGAACCAGCGGCAATGTATTCCTCTTCGGCGGTGGATAAGGATACCGAGTTTTTTTTCTTGGAAGACCAAGACACAAGAGATCTACCAAGAAATTGACAAGTACCCGAAGTGGACTTTCTATCAACCTTCTCTCCGGCATAGTCTGAGTCAGAATAGCCAACAAGATCAAAAGATGACCTCTTAGGATACCAAATGCCAAAATTTGGTGTATTTATTAAGTATCTCACTATCCTTTTCACAGCCTTAAGATGACATTCTTTGGGGGCCTCTTGATATCGTGCACACATGCACACACTTAGCATAATATCGGGATGAGAGGCACATAGATATAACAATGAACTGATCATAGAGCGGTAAGCTTTTTGATCAACCGGTTCACCGTCCTTAGTCAAGTCAAGATGTCCACTAGTAGGCATGGGAGTTTTCATACCTTTGCTTTGTTGCATGTTGAACTTCTTGAATAAGTCCTTGGTGTACTTTGTTTGAGAAACAAAGGTGCCTTCCTTAGTTTGCTTGATTTGCAAACCAAGAAAGAACTTGAGTTCACTCATCATAGACATCTCAAACTTCTCCGACATTAGCTTTCCAAACTTCTCACTAAAATGAGGGTTAGGTGAGACAAATATGATGTCATCAACATAAATTTGGCATACAAATAACTCACCATTAACCCTTTTAGTAAAAAGAGTAGAATCTATGTTTCCAATTTCAAAGCCTTTTCAATAAGGAGCTTGGTCAAGCATTTATGCCACACTCTAGGAGCTTGTTTAAGACCATAAAGAGCTTTGTGAAGTTTGTAAACATGATTAGGTTTCTTAGGATTGACAAAGCCAGGAGGTTGCTTAACATAAACTTCCTCCTCAATTTCACCGTTTAGAAAAGCACTTTTAATGTCCATTCGGTACAAGGTGATATCGTGGTGATTAGGATAAGAAAGTAAGATGCGGATGGACTCAAGTCTAGCAACGGGGGCATATGTCTCATCATAGTCCATACCTTCGACTTGAGTGTAGCCTTGGGTGAATGGACGTGCTTTGTTGTGAACAACTTGTCCATCTTCATCTTGCTTGTTGTGAAACACCCATTTGGTACCGATGATGTTGTGGTTGTTGTCAGGCTTCTGAACCAATGTCCACACTTGATTTCTCTCAAAGTTGTGTAGCTCTTCATGCATGGCGTTTATCCAATCTGGATCTTCCAATGCTTCTTCAACCTTCATAGGTTCAATGCTAGAGATGAATGAATAATGTTCACAAAAGTTAGCCAAACGAGTTTTAGAGCGAGTGATTCTCCCGGTTTGGATATCATTGTAGATTTGCTCGACGGGATGGTTGTCGGTGTCAAAACTGGCGGATCTCGGGTAGGGGGTCCCGAACTGTGCGTCTAGGCGGATGGTAACAGGAGACGGGGGACACGATGTTTTTACCCAGGTTCGTGCCCTCTCGATGGAGGTAAAACCCTACTCCTGCTTGATTGATCTTGATGATATGAGTATTACAAGAGTTGATCTACCACGAGATCGAAGAGGCTAAACCCTAGAAGCTATCCTATGGTATGATTGTTGTTGTTGGTCCTACGGACTAAACCCTCCGGTTTATATAGACACCGGAGGGGGCTAGGGTTACACAGAGTCGGTTACAAGGAAGGAGATCTACATATTCGTATTGCCAAGCTTGCCTTCCACGCCAAGGAGAGTCCCATCCGGACACGGGACGAAGTCTTCAATCTTGTATCTTCATAGTCCAACAGTCCGGCCAAAGGATATAGTCCGGCTGTCCGGATACCCCCTAATCCAGGACTACCTCAGTAGCCCCTGAACCAGGCTTCAATGATAATGAGTCCGGCGCGCAGATTGTCTTCGGCATTGCAAGGCGGGTTCCTCCTCCGAATACTTCATAGAAGATTTTGAACACGAGGATCATGTCTGGCTGTGCAAAACAAGTTCCACATACAACCGTAGAGAGAATAATATTTCCACAAATCTAATTTGCTGACGTACCTCATAGTGTGACATCACACCACAGCCAGGCCTTTATTCGAATCGTTTTTCATAACCCATCTCAGCGTATTTCGCGAGGCGGTTTCCTTGGCACGTCTTGTCAAAGCAGAGATCGTGTCCCCTTTATTACAAGATTCTCATCAATACGGACGTGGGTAACCCAACCGTGCCTATTGGTAGGACTCCTAGATCTTAGGCAAGTCCCAAACGGCCACGCGGAGGATGCTTGATATTCACCCTCTTTATAAAGGGGACAAGACTTTTTCTTTTTTCCCTCTCGTGCTCAATCAAATCCTTCCCCCGCCTCGAGTTCTAATACACAAAGCTCAGGTCAGGCGCTTCGGACCTTCAATCATGTCCGGATCTAGTCTTCAAGGCCGGTGGATGCCTTCCTCCATTACAGAGGAGGACATCAAGAAGTTGAGGGAGGCCAAATATCTGACCGCCGAAATTTCGCATAGGCTGCCCGCCCAAGGGCAGGTCGTCCCTACTCCCGAACCCAACAAGAGCGTCGTGTTCGTCTCCCACTTCCTCCGAGGACTAGGCCTCGCTCTGGATCCCTTTGTTAGGGGTCTTATGTTCTATTACGGGCTAGATTTTCATGATCTGGCCCCAGATTCCCTTCTTCACATTTCGTCATTTATTGTCGTATGTGAGGCCTTCCTCCGCATTACCCCTCACTTAGGCCTGTGGCTCAAGACCTTCGATATGAAGCCGAAGATGATCAAGGGGCAGAACGCAGCGTGCGGAGGCTTAATAAGAAAAATTGCTGACGCTCCATGGCCTGAGGGTAACTTCCCAGAGGTGTCCGAATTGTGGCAGCGGGAGTGGTTCTACATCACGGCTCCCCGAAGTGCCAAGTGGGTAGCTGCCCCCACCTTTCGCTCAGGGCCCCCACCACAACTGATGTCATGGGTCAGCAGGGGGCTGAGCCGGGGTCCAGCCAAGGACGTGCCAATACTGCAAAGCCGTATCCAAGATCTCTTTGAGAGAGATTTTAGTCTGGTTATGGTAGTGCAAGTTATGCTAGTTCGTTGAATCCAGCCTTGCAAACGCCGGCCCCTTCGCATGTGGGAATTCAACCCGGAAGGACCGCAAGCTATTCAACATTTCCTCGGCATGACGCACAAAGAGATGTACAAATTGTTCCCCGGACCACAAATAATGTGTCCGGACATCATTGAGGATGCAGGTCTGAGCTGCAATCGCCTGGATACCCAAGTAAGTAGCCCCGCATCCGAACACACTGTCCGTTTATTTATCACAACGTTGCCCTAAAAAGCCGCTCTTTGACCAGGATTGGATAGCGAAGGCAAAGTTGATCAGGTGTCCGGTCCCCCTCCCTGAGACATCACGAAGTCCCGTGCTAACCAGGATGCTGGAGATCGCGCCTTATCAAGCGCCCTCGGGAGAAGATAAAGGGGGAACAAGGAGGCTAGCGCCTCCGCGAAGGAGGTTAGCCGGGGAGGAGGGACTGAAACTTCCTCTCCCCAGGGAAGGAAGAGGACCGCCTCCGACGACCCGGAGACAATGGTCTCCAAACAGAGGAAGAAATCTTCGTTGGAGGGTCCTGCCCTGGGGGCTACCCCGGCCTCACTACGCCCTCAAGGGGATCAGCCCTCCACCGAGATGTAAGTAAAAGGGTACTTAATAATGAAAATATCTCGTCTTACTTCTGAGGAAAATAACTGAAGCATTTGTCCTGTAGTTCGGATCTTAGCCCTTCTTAGCAGAGCTCGTCTTCAGGGGATCTTCTTCCAGAGATGATGGAGAGCGAAACGCCTCCCCCTACCACACCACCTCATGAGGCGGGCGACCCCGAGGTGTCGTCGCGGAGGGTTTCTCCTGATCCGGCAAGGCCAGAAGGTAATCCTATGGCCACCCGAAGTCCTCAGTATCCGGCTCTTGAAGAGAGCAATCGAAAGAGTCCGGCACCGTCTGGTGTGCGGTCGGACATACTGAGGGATCTGCTAGAGCAAGCGGCTATCTCAGAAGAGCACCGCACGTTGATGGGTACGATGATTGAAAGGATTTCATCCGCCGAAAGCGGGTTGCATGAAGCCTTTATGAGTCTACTGACGGGTTTTGAGGTACGCAAAATGATGTACATATTTGACACTACCGCACATTTTTAGATGTGCCCTGTGTAGATAGTAGCCCCTGAGACTCTGGTTGTCATCGAAAACAGTGGCAAACAGAGGATCATAGTCCCAGGTAGTAACCGGACCACCTTTATGTGCAGGTGGTTGAAGCTCCGGTGGCTAGCCAGACTGATGGGTTTTCCGAACTAAGGCGGCAACTGGATGCAGCAGATGCCGACATCGTACTTGTTAACAAGCGGCTTGACGAGGCACAGGGTAAGTGATTTTTCTGGTGATTGTCACATAATAAGAGAAGCATGATGTCAGTATCTTTAATATTTTGTGACTGCAGATGGAGCTGCCACCGTGGAGACCCTTCGGGAGGAGCTTGCCCGGGCCAAGGAGCAAGCAAGGAGTAGAAATGCGGCCGCTTTAAAGCCGGACGAAGAGTTAAGGGCCAAACAGGCCGCACATTGCGAGAACAAAGAAAA
Organism: Triticum urartu; assembly: GCF_003073215.2. Classification (NCBI taxonomy): domain Eukaryota; kingdom Viridiplantae; phylum Streptophyta; class Magnoliopsida; order Poales; family Poaceae; genus Triticum; species Triticum urartu. The sequence goes on from NC_053026.1 coordinate 275,442,650, forward strand.
GATAGCCAAGATGGCTATAGAGTTAAAAGATGCTGCTGACTGTTACCAGCTTCTTGAGGAAGAAAACCGGGCGAAGGCGACGGACCTGGAGAAGGCCTGGGTGGCTGCCAAGGAAGCCCACTCCAAAATTAGAGCAACGAAGGAGGAGCTGCATCAAGCTGCGGATATTGTATCTGGGAAGCCCTTCTTGTTGTGGACTAAGTTCGGGGATCCGAAGTATGCACCTCTGGACCGGCTATGGAGTTCTTCGGACGCATATCTGGACTTAGCGGTGAGTGCTGCCGATGCGGCTGAATACTTCCGAGATCAAAAAGATCGCGAAGTGGAAAAACTGTTTTGGTCACAGTTTCATGCTCCAGCCCGTCCGCTGCTGTTGAATGAGCAAATGGCCGAATGGGCCGAGCTCCATAGATTATCCGTACTTGCCATGAGGTATGTTGTGGATCATCTATGGCCGAGAGGGCCAAGGCCGAATAGCTACTTTAGCTTAGTGCAACAATTCCTTGGTGTTGTGCCACACATCAAGCTGTAAAGAGGTTGGCGTGCATAGAATGCTCGCGGATGGCCCTTGCCCGTGTCAAAACATACTGGGCGGAGATGGATGCCACCACTGTTGCGGCACAGGGTTCGCCCATAGGCCGAGTGGCTGCTGAGCACTACTTTGAAGAAGTTCTTGAAGGCGCTCGTTCGATAGAGGCTCAGTGCTCAAAGAATATTATGTTTGAGTGACATGTATTCCCATTGTAAAAACAATGTTTTATTGAGTTTATCAGGGCTGTATTTATACTTTTGCCCGAAAGTACTATGATGCCTCCTGTGCGGCTGTGTATGTATATATGTATATAACCTAAAAGATGGCAGTCGTCGGCTTCATCCCCCACGCATATAATGCGGGGGTGTTCGCAGAAGACGTATGTTCACACTTGATCCAACGTCTTGGTCCATTAAGGAGGTGATAGCGCAGCGAACTAGGCAATCGGACTATAATGCTTTAACACTTTCACTTAGCTAGAGGAGTTTGACAGTGGGGCTACTATATAGTCCCTGGTGGCTCCGCGCTCATCCGAATTCGGGGCGTGTACATGCCTGGCCGGGAAACGGCCCTTTGTCAAGGCGGAGGAATCCCAAAGATTCCGCTAGGTCATCGAGTGGTTGACCAGTCTCACGCTATATCATGACAGTCAGTTTTTGGCTTTCTCTACTGAGGTGCTCTTCCGGATGAACCAGGGCACAATCGCAGTAGTTCTCCTGGTGCCGCCTTAGCTGATAGAGCAGAACGTAAGGCAGCAAAACACAGGAGCCGGGCAAATCCAACATTTGACCAAAGACATGATTCGGAGCTGATGCATATAAGGCCAAACTCGCGACGCCGAACACTCCCTAAGGTATTCGGTCTTTATGATATAAACTGGGCTAAATAGTGCCCTTTGTAATAAGCCCCTGGTGTCCAGGTATGTGCAATATTCTGACGTGGCCACATGCCAATACGTCAGCATCCTTCTCAATTGTACGAAGAATCCGGAGGATGTGTATCAACAAGAGACAGTAAAAAAGGTTTACGCAGGGTCTTAATCTAAAAGGAATCCTTGGAACGGGTCCCTGCTGCACGTCTGCGCCTGTGTCTCCATTGTGCCGTATCCTGGATGGGTGTAGCACGATGGTCATCTGTAAAAGAGAGGAACTTAGTTGAAAAGTTGTCGCGCAAAAGGTAGGTTATACTAAATAAACCATATACAGTTCAAGATGAGTAAAGTTGGGCCTAATTGTCACTTGTTTACACGCGTTGAGCCCCTTGTATTGTTATAGGGGTATAGACATCAAACCTGTATCAATTATATATAGCTGCACCGGATTCGTCTAACCGTGTCCGTGGTCTTAACGACATGTCAGATGCTCTAGTTGGTGAGGTCGTTTAGTGTGCGGCCGCCAAGGTAGCCGCACGGTCTTCGGCGCGCAAGGAGCGCTCAATATTTCAATTTACTGTAATGATGCCACGTGGACCGGGCATCTTAAGCATGAGAGAAGCGTAGTGTGGTATTGCGTTAAAGCGAGCGAAAGCTTCGCGTCCGAGTAGTGCTTGATAGCCACTTTGGAACGGAGCCATGTGGAAGGTTAACTTTTAGCTGCGGAAGTTATCGGGAAAGCCGAATATAACCTCTAGTAGTAGGGAGCCCGTGCAATGGGCTTCTGGGCCTGGCGTTACTCCTTTAAAGGTAGTATTGCTATGGCTGATTTTTGTTGGGTCTATCCCCATTTTGCGGACTGTGTCCTGATATATCAGGTTTAAACTACTGCCGCCGTACATCAGGACTCGTGTGAAGTGGTATCCGTCAATTATCGGGTCTAACACCAAGGCAGCCCATCCTGCATGCCGGATACTTGCCGAGTAATCCCGATGGTCAAAGGTGATCGGTTTGGACGACCAGTGGCAAAACTCCGCGGTGATAGGCCCTAGGGCATGTGTCTCTAGGAGTGCCGCTTTGTTTCTCCCCTTCATCACGTGTTCACGTGTAACACGTTTACTGTTTTGACTTCTGGTGGGAATTTATTCTGTTCCCCAGTGCTTTGCTTGCGAGGCTCGTCCTCAGCTTCGCTTGGTGTATCCAGCCCCTTGTGCTCGGCGTTGAGTTTGCCGGACTGCTTGAAGACCCAACATTCTCTATGGGTATGATTTGCAGGTTGATCGGGGGTGTTGTGGATCTGACATAGTTTGTCCAGAATCTTGTTCAGGCTGGACAGTTCGTCTCTGTCGCCTTTGGAGGGCAACTTATGCTGACCTGGCCGAGAGCTTCTGAATCCGGCATTTACCGCCGTGCTCTTCGGGCTATCTTCTTTATTTTGGCGCTTGTTTTTACTGCGTCGCGACTTCCCGTTTCCGTCCCTGACTTCGGATGTACTTGGGTCACTGGTGCTGCATCGGGCTAACCAGCTGTCCTCGCCCGCGCAAAAGCGGGTCATGAGGCTTGTTAATGCTGCCATTGTTCTCGGCTTTTCTTGGCCGAGGTGTCTGGCAAGCCATTCGTCTCGAACGCTGTGCTTGAAAGCTGCTAAGGCTTCGGTGTCCGGACAGTCTACTATTTGGTTCTTTTTAGTGAGAAACCTGTTCCAAAGCTTTCGGGCTGACTCTCCGGGCTGTTGAGTTATATGACTTAAATCGTCTGCATCCGGTGGTCGGACATAGGTCCCTTGAAAATTTGCTCGAAAAGCGTCCTCGAGCTCTTCCCAGCTTCCAATGGAGTTTTCAGGGAGGCTTTTAAGCCAGTGCCGGGCTGGCCCTTTGAGCTTGAGGGGTAAGTACTTGATGGCATGGAGATCGTCTCCTCGAGCCATGTGGATATGGAGGATGTAGTCCTCAATCCAGACCCCAGGGTCTGTCGTTCCGTCGTACGCCTCTATGTTTACGGGTTTGAATCCCTCTAGAAATTCATGGTCCAGCACCTCATCGGTGAAACATAGGGGGTGTGCGGCACCCCTGTATTTGGGTGTACCGTGGTGTTCGGATTTTTGTTGTGTTGCATTGCATGCTGGACCGCGCTTGCTTGGCCCGTAGATGGATCTGGTTGCGCCGTCCTGTTGATGCGAGCCCTCACGTGGATCGCGTACTGGCTTGTGTGCGGCATCGTTTGCTGCTCTAGGTTAGCCATGAGGTCGTCTATCCGGCCGGATGGCTGTTTCGTTTTTTGATTGCGGAGGATCTAAGGCCTCCTCATCGAATTCAGGTAGCAGCTTTCGCTTCGGGTAGCTCTTTGTGTGGCGACTGCCGCCGTACTTTGCTGCAGTGTTGAGTACTTCATTCCATATAATTCTGAGTGTGTCCTCTGCAGCCCTGAGCCTTTACTTCTGCTTTTTCAGACTCCTTGCAGTGGCAACAAGCCTTTGATGGGTATTCTGTTGCTCCGGGTGTCTGTCCGGTGTGATGTCATCCGGATTGTTATCTTTGCTGGAGTCAGGTTTTTCGGTTTGATTCTCCGTGTTGCCGTGGTTGGACGCTGGTTCAATGCCGTGTTTATCGTCCGCTGGCTCACCCTGCTCTATCGCTGGGTCTATATGATCGATGTTTCCGCCGAGGCGGGATTTGGAGCGGCGCTTATGCCGTAGCTTTGACTGCTTCTCGAGGGAACGATCCTTCGCTGCGTCCTTCTATTCCTTGTCGTCATTTTCTTTGGGTGTGTCCACCATGTATACATCATATGATGAAGTGGGCGTCCAGTGCCCTGTGGGCAGTGGCTCCTGTTCGTCTCCTGCATCGTTGTCCATACTGTCGATGTCTTCAGAGTCAAAGTTGATCATGTCGGTCAAATCGTCAACAGTGGCTACTAAGTGGGTGGTGGGTGGGCGGCGAATTTCTTCGTCATCCGCATCCCAATCCTGCCGGACATAGTTCAGCCAGGACTCTCCTGACAAGGAGAGAGACTTTAATGAGTTCAGTATGTTGCCGAAGGGCGAGTGCTGAAAGATATCCGCGGAGGTGAACTCCATGATCGGCGCCCAGTCGGATTCGATAGGCACGGGCGCAGGTGGTTCGGAGTCCGTGGCCAGGGAAGAATCCGGCAGTTCGGCGTCATGGCTCCCGTGAAGGGTAAGGTCGGTATTTGGCTCGATCGCCGTTGAAGATGCGGCCTCCGTGGCGGGGTCTATCCACCGTCCTTGGATGGCGCAACTGGCTCTGAATTGAGGGTCGGAGCGGTCGCCGATGCAATCTCCCGAACACTGTCCGATGGTAGAGCTAAATCATGCTCATCATGACCGTGTGGAGCACTCGGCAAGTGCTCGATTCCATTGAAGATAAAGTCTTCGTGGATGTCGGCCGTGAAGTTTAAGCTTCCAAACCTGACCTGGTGGCCAGGGGCGTAACTCTCGATCTGGTCCAGATGGCCAAGCGAGTTGGCCCGCAGTGCGAAGCCGCCGAATACAAAGATCTGCCGAGGAGAAAAGTCTCACCCCAGACTGCATCGCTATCGATGATTGAAGGAGCCATCTAGCCCAACGATGATGACACAGAGGAACTCTCAATGAAAGCACCAATGTCGGTGTCAAAACCGGCGGATCTCGGGAAGGGGGTCCCGAACTGTGCGTCTAGGCGGATTGTAACAAGAGACGGGGGACACGATATTTTTACCCAGGTTCGGGCCCTCTCAATGGAGGTAAAACCCAACTCCTGCTTGATTGATCTTGATGATATGAGTATTACAAGAGTTGATCTACCACGAGATCGAAGAGGCTAAACTCTAGAAGCTACCCTATGGTATGATTGTTGTTGTTGGTCCTACGGACTAAACCCTCCGGTTTATATAGACACTGGAGGGGGCTAGGGTTACACAGAGTCGGTTACAAGGAAGGATATCTACATATCCGTATTGCCAAGCTTGCCTTCCACGCTAAGGAGAGTCCCATCCGGACACGGGACGAAGTCTTCAATCTTGTATCTTCATAGTCCAACAGTCTGGCCTAAGGATATAGTCCGGCTGTCCGGATACCCCCTAATCCAGGACTCCCTCAATGGTCTTTGGCGACTCTTGCTCGAACTCGTGGGAGCTTTTGCTTGGCTCGGGGTGGAACATCCATTTCATCTTGTTCTTCTTCTTGGCCTTCTTCATTGTTTACGTTGTCGTTCTCTTATCATGGTGGAGAACGATGTTGTTGATGTTCATCTTGGTGTACTTCCTCGTTTTCTTCGTCCTGGTGTGTCCCACTTGTGGATGCTTCCGTATCAACTCTTGGTTCACCCTGTCGTGAGGTGGAAGCTTCCACTTGGATGGACGAGGTACTCTCCTTCACCTCCGTTGGACGAATCTTGCCAATAGACAAGTCTTGGATTGCTTCCGAAGGGTCTTTGTCTCCTACATCAATTGGCAATTGCTCTACTTGCGAGCTGTTAGATTCATCAAACTTCACATCTACCGTCTCTTCAACCTTTCGGGTGAAATTGTTGTGGACACGGTAAGTGTGAGAGTTTGAGCCATAACCAAGTAGGAAACCTTCATGAGATTTAGGAGCAAATTTAGAACGACGATGCTTATCAAAATGTAGCACTTTGAGCCGAATACTCGAAAGTATCCAACTTGGGGTTTGTTACCGGTGAGGAGCTCATATGCCGTCTTGCCAAGTAGCTTGTGAAGATACAAGCGATTTGTTGCATGACAAGCTGTCTCAACCGCTTCCACCCAAAAGTGTTTTGGAGTCTTGTACTCATCAAGCATCGTTCTTGCCATCTCAATAAGAGTCTGGTTCTTCCTCTCAACAACTCCATTTTGTTGAGGTGTGTACGTAGCCGAGAACTCGTGTGAAATCCCCTCTTCGTCAAGAAAGGTATCCACATTTGCGTTCTTGAAATCTGTTCCGTTGTCACTCCGAACCTTCTTGATCTTCACTTCAAATTGATTTTGGGCCTTCCTAGCAAAGTTTTTGAAGATCTTTTGGACCTGCGATTTATCATCAAGGAAGAACACCCACGTAAATCTTGAAAAATCATCGACTATGACTAGACCAAATGAGTTACCACCGAGACTCTTGTAGGCATTGGGACCAGAGAGATCCATGTGAAGTAGCTCGAGTGGTCTTCCCGTGGTCATGATGTTCTTCACGGGGTGACTCCCTCCAACTTGTTTTCCTGCTTGACAAGCACTACAAAGTCTATCCTTGTCAAATATAACATCTTTTGCTCCAAGGATATGATCACCTTTAATAATCTTATCAAGATTTCGCATGCCCACATGACCTAGCCTTCTATGCCACAACCAGCCTTTAGAAGATTTAGCAATTAAGAAAGTTCTAGGTTGATCCTTTTTAGTGAAATCAACAATGTAGAGATCACCTCTACGTATACCGGTAAAGACCATTTTATGATTGTCTCTTCGAAACACTTGGCAATCTACTTCGGTAAATAGGACACTGAAACCGAAATCAGCAAGTCTAGATACTGAAAGTAAATTGTACCCAAGAGGTTCAACGAGCATGACATTTTGTATTGAGCTATCATGTGAGATGGCCACCTTACCGAGGCCAACTACCTTACCCTTTGAGTTATCACCGAAAGTGACATATTTTCGAGGGCCGTAGTTTTCAGCAAGCTCACGGAACATATCTTTGTCTCCGGTCATATGATCAGTACATCCACTATCAAGGACCCATTCCTTTCCTACAGCCCTGTAGCCGCGAAGATTAGCCATAATGTTAGAATAAATCCGAGGCATACCGTTGATCATCCGAGGACCAAGCAATCACACGAGCACGACATTAAGATTTGTTAACGAGGTTCACCGATATGGCTACATCCCTGGGGCCTGACTACGGGCGCTCCTCCCCGTGACACCGTCACAATACTGCACACCGGCCACCCGGGCGTCGGCACACGCCGCCTCCTCCCCCTTGCGCGCCTGTGCTATTATGTTGGCATAGGTTACATCGTGTGTGCCCCCGCTATATATGAGAGGCCCTACTAGGACACGACTCAGTATCCTATCTAAACACAATACTACTACAAGTCCAACTGTAACCTACCTTGTACACTATATTCGACACAACTCCAACAAACTCCACCTTGGCGAATATACTCCGTCACTCTGGATTTGTCCATGTGTCAAACTTCCATGTACATTGGACTTGAACTTATCCCATGAGTACCGCTGCTACTTCAAAGACTCCATGTGTCTCCACCTGCAATTTGTAATCCCTTCTTTTCTTGACCACAATCAACACTCGAGCAAAATTAAGTTCCTCTATACTCTAGTGTATGCTCCCAACTTCCAGAGCTTCGTTCAACGCATCACACACTAATCACTGACGTGCATGAAAATGAACAACTCACATATTGGGTGTCGCACATAAGAGTTACCTGAACTCAACATCACCGCTCCTTTCTTGACCGTCTGTGTGAAACTTGAAGGAATTTCACCGTTGCTTTTAGTCATCTCGAGTCAAATTCGCAGCTGTCTCACCACATGTATGACCACCAGAGCCCTGACCCGTCTCCATGCCCCGTGCGTACCGCACGCCTCGCTGCTATTACCGCGTCGAGCCTCTGCTGTCCCGGTTGAGTCTCAAGGGTCGTGAACCAACACCACTCAACCCCCACTGCAGAGTACCACCGATCATCACCGACCGATGACGAGTTTCATGCTTCCATCAGACCACTGGGCTCTAGTCCGAACTACGTGTCCCTTGCTTTTTCCCAGCTGAATAGGCTTCGACTCTCTGTGCACTTACGCCGTAGCCCCTCAATCCAGCTCCACCTTCAACATGACTCCATGGTAGATGATCAGTCCACCCTCGCGCCCCGTCGTCTTCAAGCTCCGTGTGTACACCACCTTGAATCAACCACGCGCCATAGTCTTGTCAAAGCCACACAAACCCTCGGGCCTATGCCACGTGTTTCCACGCCCCAGAAGTCGGTCACCATCAGCATCATGCTCCTTATGTTGTCGTTGCCGACCCCACCACCATCTTCTGTACCAACCGACTTGCGTCGATCTGTCAGACTACCTAGTCCGACCAAGCCGAACTTGTTCGACTGCATGACAAGCTCCAGGCTCTCAAATCATCTTCCGCGAATTTCCATCCATCACATGATAATTCCATCATAGCTGACATGACTTCCCGCAACGCCTTCAAGCATCCATGTTGTGCCAACAAAATTTTCACCCTTGTCTATCATAACCCAAGGTGTTCAGTTCCATCGAACTTCTCCATCTCAAACCTAGTACCCGTTGGCTTCATGGTTCTTTGTATGACTGACCCTGCGAAAGAAAATATATACAAGCTTCCAGACACGATGCCCTGCAATCCGGGTGCACTTAGCAAAGCACAAACTTCCTTGGTACACTTCTCGTGTGCAAGCAGCAGAAACACCAAATCAAAGACTGACTGAATTTTTCTACTCACGAGAGCTCCTGTACTAGTACTTATGCTTCACCAAAAAACTTTTTTGGACTGCCGGTTCGATATTCTACCTGTTAGGCACGAACCAATGCTAGCTTTGCTTTGCCCTGCTCTCTCCTCGATGATCACGTATCATGCTGATTTTATCTTCGCTTGATTGATTTGCCTCTTGCCTGAACGCACGTGTCCTTTTTTTGTCCAAAAAAATCTCTCGGTCCTGATTCCTTCGGCTCCCTACTCATAGCACAACACAGCAACAACCTTGCACAATGCACGCGCATAGTCACGAACTGCCTGTGCCCTAGCGACCACGCACGCAGCTGCTCCACGCGCATGCGACCGCACGTCTCACGCCAGCCCGTGCCTCGGTCCGGGCGGCTGCCATCCGCCTGCGCTTGCTCCTGCCTCGACGCTACTGGACCTTCATGTCTCGTTGCTGCTCCTGGTTCCGATCAGATCGATCCATCCAATCTGACTACTGCTTGTGCCATACATCGCACCGCCGCCGAGAACTTCTGCCCGCTTCCAATTGCTTCTTCCAATCTCGCCGAGAACCACGTCGTAGTCGGTTGCATCTCAAACTCAATACTTCCTCTAGATCAACAATCCGCAGCCTCCTCGTAACCTTGCTCATGATACCACTTGTTAGAATAAATCCGAGGCATACCGTTGATCATCCAAGGACCAAGCAATCACACGAGCACGACACCAAGATTTGTTAATGAGGTTCACCGATATGGCTATATCCCCGGGGCCTAACTACGGGCGCTCCTCCCCGTGACACCGTCACAATACTGCACACCGGCCACCCGGGCGCCGGCACACGCCGCCGGCTCCCCCTTGCGCGCATGTGCTATTATGTTGGCATAGGTTACATCGTGTGTACCCCCGCTATATATGAGAGGCCCTACTAGGACACGACTTTGTATCCTATCTAAACACAATACTACTACAAGTCCAACTGTAACCTACCTTGTACACTATATTCGACACAGCTCCAACACATAAGACCAAAGTGTCTCATCGCATCATCAAGCTCATAGTCACTATCATCATCCTCATCATAGTATCCATGTTCAACATTGTCATGTGATGGATCAACTCCTAGAGAGGGTAATTCATTAGAAGTATGACCATAACACTATTCATCTCTATGGATTCTAATGACTTCGGAAATGATATTGCTAATAATTCCAACATCTCCTTTAGCACTCGTAAGATTAGTAAGCTCAAATAAGCAATCACCAAACTTGGGATCATTAGAACTCATCTTACTCAAGGCAATAGACTTATGAAGAATTTCATCTAGAATTTTCAAGGAATAGTTTGGAAATCTTTCCTCAAGAAATCTCCATATAGTGTAGGCACAATCAAGAGTAGGCAAACATCCAATCAAGTTTCTAAGCAAGCCTCTAGTGATAAGATTAACATTTCTAAGGTTGCGGATCATGTCAATAGACTCATCAAGGGTAGGATGCAAAGGATCAACATGAGATGCACAAGGGCTAGTAATGTACTTGTTCAAATGATATTCATTGAAAATCTCAAGCATCTCATTTTTCCACTCATGAAAGAACTCTTCATCAAGAATAGGCACTCTATGTCTAAGACTCCCCAACGAATACTCATCCTTCTTCCTCCAATGGTGATTAAACCAAAGCAATGGAGACCAAAGCTCTGATACCAATTGTAAGGATCAAGAAGAGGTGTCTAGAGGGGGGTGAATAGACTCTTAGCAAGAAAAGTTGCAGTTTTTAATCTCTTTAAGTTGAAGTGGAGTTTTGGCACAAGTTTAAACATTCACAATACATATCAAGCAAGCATGACAAGAGTATATGAGCAGCGGAAAGTAAAGCATGCAAGTTGCAAGAATGTAAAGGGATGGGATTGGAGTGTGCAAACGCAATTGGAGACACGGAGATTTTTGGCGTGGTTCCAATAGGTGGTGCTATCGTACATTGCTACCTCTTGAGCTTGCGTTGGATTTCCCCGAAGGGGAAAGTATGATGCAGCAGATTAGCGTGAGTATTTCCCTTAGTTTTTGAGAACCAAGGTATCAATCCAGTAGGAGGCCACGCTCAAGTCCCTCGTACCTGCACAAAACGATAGCTACTCGCAACCAACGCGATTAGGGGTTGTCAATCCCTTCACGGTCACTTACGATAGTGAGATCTGATAGATATAATATTTTTAGTATTTTTGGTATAAAGATGCAAAGTAAAAAGTAAAGGCAAAGTAAAAAAGCAAAGCAAGATTAAAAAGTTAAAAACAGAGTAACGCCTTAAGCAAGATGACATGATGTAGAGATATAAATTCATGCAATATGAAATAAACCCCATCTTGGTATCCTCGATGGCAACGATGCAATACGTGCCTTGCTGCCCCTTCTGTCACTGGGAAAGGACACCGCAAGATCAAGCCCAAAACTAAGCACTTCTCCCATGGCAAGAACTACCAATCTAGTCGGCCAAACCAAACGAATAATTCGAAGAGACTTGCAAAGATAACCAATCATACATAAAAGAATTCAGAGAAGATTCAAATATTATTCATAGATAGACTTGAACATAAACCCACAATTCATCGGTCTCAACAAACACACTGCAAAAAGAATATTACATCGAATAGATCTCCATGAGAGAGGGGGAGAGCTTTGTATTGAGATTCAAAGAGAGAGAAGAAGCCATCTAGCTACTAACTATGGACCCGAAGGTCTGAGGTAAACTACTCACACTTGATCGGAGAGGCTATGATGATGTAGAAGCCCTCTGTGATGACGGCCCTCTTCCGGCGGAGCTCCGGAACAGACCTCAAGATGGGATCTCGTGGATACAGAAAGTTGCGGCGGTGGAATTAGGTTTTTGGCTCCTGTTCTGATCATTTGGGGGTACGTAGGTATATGTAGGAGGAAGGAGTACGTCGGTGGAGCTCCGAGGGGCCCACTAGGCAGGGGGGCGCCCCCACCCTCGTGACCGCCTCTTTTGTTCCTTGGAGCAGGGTCCAAGTCTCCTGGATCACGTTTGGTGAGAAATTCACGTTCCCGAAGGTTTTATTCCGTTTGGACTCCATTTGATATTCCGTTTCTTCGAAACACTGAAATAGGCAAAAAACAACAATTCTGGGTTGGGCCTCCGGTTAATAGGTTAGTCCCAAAAATAATATAAAAGTGGAAAATAAAGCCCAATATAGTCCAAAACAGTAGATAATATAGCATGTAGCAATCAAAAATTATAGATACGTTGGAGACGTATCAGGCATCCCCAAGCTTAATTCCTGCTCGTCCTCGAGTAGGTAAATGATAAAAAGAGAATTTTTGATGCGGAGTGCTACTTGGAATAATTTCAATGCAAATCTTCTTAATTGTGGTATGAAAATTCAGATTAGGGAGATTCAAGACAAAAGTTCATATTGACATAGAGAATAATAATACTTCAAGCAAACCATCAAAGCAATTATGTTTTCTTAAAGTAACATGGCCAAAGAAAGTTCATCCCTACAAAATCATATAGTTTAGTCATGCTCCATTTTCGTCACACAAGAATGCTCTCATCATGCACAACCCCGATGACAAGCCAAGCAATTGTTTCATACCTTAATAATTTCAAACTCATAAACTTTCATGCAATACATGAGCATGAGCCATGGATATAGCACTATGGGTGGAATAGAATAATGATGGGGGTTATGTGGAGAAGACAAAAAGGAGAAAGTCTCACATCAACGAGGCTAATCCATGGGCTAGGGAGATGCCCACCGATTGATGTTAATGCAAGGAATAGGGATTGCCATGCAACGGATGCACTAGAGCTATAAATGTATGAAAGCTCAACAAAAGAAACTAGTGGGTGTGCATCCAACTTGCTTGCTCATGAAGACCTAGGGCACTTGAGGAGGCCCATTGTTGGAATATACAAGCCAAGTTCTATAATGAAAATTCCCACTAGTATATGAAAGTGATAACATATGAGACTCTCTATATGAAAAACATGGTGCTACTTTGAAGCACAATATATGAGACTCGCTATATGAAGAACATGGTGCTACTTTGAAGCACAAGTGTGGAAAAAGGATAGTAGCATTGCCCCTTTTTATTTATTTTCTTTATTTTTTTGGGCCTTCTTTTTTTTGGCCTTTCCCTTTTTTATTTTTTTATTTGGCCTTTATTTTTTTATTTGGCCTTTCTCTCTTTCTTTATTTGGGACAATGCTCTATTAATGATGATCATCACACTTTTATTTATTTACAACTCAATGATTACAACTCGATACTAGAACAAAGATGACTCTATATGAATGCCTCCGGCGGTGTACCGGGATTGCGATGAATCAAGAGTGACATGTATGAAAAATTACGAACGGTGGCTTTGCCACAAATACGATGTCGACTACATGATCATGCAAAGCAATATGACAATGATGAATGCGTGTTATGATGAACGGAATGGTGGAAAGTTGCATGGCAATATATCTTGGAATGGCTATGGAAATGCCATAATAGGTAGGTATGGTGGCTGTTTTGAGGAAGATATAAGGAGGTTTATGTGTGACAGAGTGTATCATATCACGGGGTTTGGATGCACCGGCGAAGTTTGCACCAACTCTCGATGTGAGAAAGGGCAATGCACGGTACCAAAGAGGCTAGCAAGGATGGAAGGGTGAGAGTGCGTATAATCCATGGACTCAACATTAGTCATAAAGAACTCATATACTTATTGCAAAAATCTACAAGTCATCAAAAATCTCGGTACTACGCGCATGCTCCTAGGGGGATAGATTGGTAGGAAAAGACCATCGCTCGTCCCCGACCGCCACTCATAAGGAGGACAATCAAATAACACCTCATGTTTCAAATTTGTTGCATAACGTTTACCATACGTGCATGCTACGGGACTTGCAAACTTTAACTCAAGCACTTCTCAAATTCACAATTACTCTACTAGCATGACTTTGATATTACTACCTCCATATCTCAAAACAATTATCAAGCATCCAACTTTTCTTAGTATTCAACACACTCAAAAGAAAGTTTCACAAATCTTGAATACCAAGCATGTTATTATTAAGCAAATTACCATGCTATTAAGACTCTCAAAATAATTTAAGTGAAGTATGAGAGATCAATAGTTTCTTTAAAAAAAATCCACCACCGTGCTCTAAAAGATCCAAGTGAAGCACATGGAGCAAAATTATAACGCTCAAAAGATATAAGTGAAGCACATAGAGCAAAACTACTTAGCTCAAAAGATATAAGTGAAGCACATAGAGTATTCTATAAAATTCTAATTCATGTATGGCTCTCTCAAAAGGTGTGTAAAGCAAGGATAATTGTGGTATACTAACAACCAAAGACACAAATAATACAAGATGCTCCAAGCAAAACACATATCATGTTGGTGAATAAAAATATAGCTCCAAGTAAATTACCGATGGAAGTGGACGAAAGAGGGGATGCCTTCCGGGGCATCCCCAAGCTTTGAAATTTTTGGTGTCCTTGGATTATCTTGGGGGTGCCATGGGCATCCCCAAGCTTAGGCTCTTGCCACTCCTTGTTCCATAATCCATCACAAGAATTCACCCAAAACTTGAAAACTTCACAACACAAAACTTAAAGTAGAAAACTCGTGAGCTCCGTTAGCGAAAGAAAACAAAAGACCACTTCAAGGTACTGTAATGAACTCATTCTTTATTTATATTGGTGTTAAACCTACTGTATTACAACTTCTCTATGGATTATAAACTATTTTACTAACCATAGATTCATCAAAATAAGCAAACAACACACGAAAAACAGAATCTGTCAAAACAGAACAGTCTGTAGTAATCTGTAGCTAGCGCAAGATCTGGAACCCCAAAAATTCTGAAATAAATTGCTGGACGTGAGGAATTTATCTATTAATCATCTAAAAAAATAATTAACTAAATAGAACTCTCCAAATAAAAATGACAGCAGTTCTCGTGAGCGCTAAAGTTTCTGTTTTTTACAGCAAGTTCAACAAGACTTTCCCCAAGTCTTCCCAACGGTTCTACTTGGCACAAACACTAATTAAACACAAAAAACACAACCAAAACAGAGGCTAGATAATTTATTTATTACTAAACAGGAGCAAAAAGAAAGGAATAAAAATAAAAATGGGTTGCCTCCCAACAAGCGCTATCGTTTAACGCCCCTAGCTAGGCATAAAAGCGAGGATAGATTTAGGTATTGCCATCTTTGGTAGGCAATTCTTCAATGAGGCATCTACCATCTTTAGGAGTTTCTTTCTTTTTATTAATTATCAAGCTTCTAGGTACAAGATCAAAAAAATCATTTGTAACAAATGGTTCCTTAATGATAGCAAAAAGATTGGGATGAACACTTATAGATTTAAGATCCGCAGTTTCCTTACTAGATGATTCACCCTTATTTTTAGGAACATATGTAAGCTTGGCAATTTTAGTAGGAGGACTTGGAGTGTTCTTTACAGAAGAAAAAGCGGTTCCCAAGTTTGTAATGACTCATTAACTATGGGTTCCTTTTCCTTAATATTTTTCAAAGTCATTCCTACCTTAGATCCATATTGAGTAATTTGATTGTGGATCTTTTTATCTAGATTTTCAATTAATTCAATAGTAGCAACTTTATTTTCAATAATTTCAAGTCTTTGCATAACAAGCTCCAAAGTTAACATAGTTCCATTAACCAAAAGAGGTGGTGATCCAAATAAATCTAACATAGCTTTATAAGAGTCAAAAGTATGGCTACCCAAGAAGTTTCCTCCGGTAATGGTATCAAGGGTATATCTATACCAAGGATCAACACCTACATAAAAATTGCAGAGAAGAACTGAAGTAGATTGTTTCCTGGTAGATCTATTTTGAGCATTGCAAATTCTATACCAAGCATCTTTTAGATTTTCTCCCTCCCTTTGTTTAAAATTTAGAACTTCATTCTCGGGAGACAACGGAGAAGATAAGAGACTAGCCATGATGACAAGCAAACAAACTAGCACACGAGCAAACAAGGGCAAACGGGCAAAAGAGGCAAATATAGAGGGAGGATAGAGAGAGAGAGGGCGAATAAAATGGCAAGGGTGAAGTGAGGGAGAGGAAAACGAGAGGCAAATGGAAAATAATATAATGCGAGAGATAGGGATTGTGATGGGTACTTGGTATGTTGACTTTTTGTGTAGACTCCCCGGCAACGGCGCCAGAAATTCTTCTTGCTACCTCTTGAGCTTGCGTTGGATTTCCCCGAAGAGGAAAGGATGATGCAGCAGAGTAGCATAAGTATTTCCCTCAGTTTTTGAGAACCAAGGTATCAATCCAGTAGGAGGCCACGCTCAAGTCCCTCGTACCTGCACAAAACGATAGCTACTCGCAACCAACGCGATTAGGGGTTGTCAATCCCTTCACGGTCACTTACGATAGTGAGATCTGATAGATATAATATTTTTAGTATTTTTGGTATAAAGATGCAAAGTAAAAAGTAAAGGCAAAGTAAAAAAGCAAAGCAAGATTAAAAAGTTAAAAACAGAGTAACGCCTTAAGCAAGATGACATGATGTAGAGATATAAATTCATGCAATATGAAATAAACCCCATCTTGGTATCCTCGATGGCAACGATGCAATACGTGCCTTGCTGCCCCTTCTGTCACTGGGAAAGGACACCGCAAGATCAAGCCCAAAACTAAGCACTTCTCCCATGGCAAGAACTACCAATCTAGTCGGCCAAACCAAACGAATAATTCGAAGAGACTTGCAAAGATAACCAATCATACATAAAAGAATTCAGAGAAGATTCAAATATTATTCATAGATAGACTTGAACATAAACCCACAAT
>NC_053026.1:275460346-275476372 GCF_003073215.2 Triticum urartu
TTATTTTTCAGTAGTAGCATAATTTCTTTGAGCATTGTCTAGGGTCTTACTAGCATAATGGATAACATTTAATTTCTTATCAACTCTTTGCCCTAGAACAACACCTTCAACATAATCGCTAGCATCACACATAATTTCAAAGGGTAAATTCCAATCAGGTGGCTGAACAATAGGTGTAGAGACTAATGCTTTCTTAAGTATTTCAAATGCTTCTACACAATCATCTCAAAGGTAAATGGTATATCTTTTTGTAATAAATTAGATAGAGGCCGAGAAATTTTCGAGAAGTCCTTAATGAACCTCCTATAAAATCCAGCGTGACCAAGGAAACTTCTTATACCTTTGATGTCCTTTGGACACGGCATCTTTTCAATAGCATCAACCTTGGCTTTATCAACTTCAATACCTCTTTCAGAAACTTTATGCCCCAAGACAATACCCTCATTAACCATAAAGTGGAACTTTTCCCAATTCAACACAAGATTAGTTTCTTCACATCTCTGCAAAACTCAATCAAGATTGCTCAAGCAATCATCAAAAGAAGATCCATAGACGGAAAAGTCGTCCATCAAAACCTCACAAATCTTTTCACAAAAGTCAGAGAATATAGCCATCATGCATCTTTGAAAGGTAGCAGGTGCATTACATAAACCAAAAGGCATACGTCTATAAGCAAAAGTACCAAAAGGGCATGTAAAAGTAGTCTTTGATTGATCTTTAGCCGACACAGGTATTTGAGAGAAACCAAAATAACCATCTAGAAAGTAATAATGTGTATGTTTGCATAATCTTTCTAGCATTTGATCGATAAAAGGTAAGGGGTAATGATCTTTCTTAGTAGCCTTATTTAATTTGGGGAAATCAATTACCATCCTATAAACTACAATAATTCTTTGTGGAATCAATTCATCTTTATCATTAGGAACAACAGTAATAACTCCCTTCTTAGGGACACAATGAACAGGACTTACCCACTGGCTATCAGCAACGGGATAAATTATACCTGCCTCGAGAAGCTTTAGTATTTCTTTTCTTACCACTTCTTTCATTTTAGGATTCAGACGTCATTGAGGATCACGAACTGGTTTGGCATTTGCTTCCAAATTTATTTTATGTTGACATAGAGTGGGACTAATGCCCTTAAGATCATCAAGAGTATATCCAATAGCAGCACGGTGCTTCTTCAGAGTTTTCAATAATCTTTCTTCTTCATGCTCTGAAAGGTTAGCACTAATAATACCAGGATATATCTTCTTTTTATCAAGATAAACATATTTAAGATTATCAGGCAACGGTTTAAGCTCAAACACGGGATCACCCTTAGGTGGAGGGGGATCCCCTAGGAGTTCAACAGGCAAATTGTGTTTCAGAATAGGTTCCTGTTTAAAGAATACTTCATCTATTTCCCTTCTTTCATTCATAAACATATCATTCTCATGGTCTAGCAAATACTGTTCTAAAGGATCCCTAGGAGGTACGGCAATAGAAGCAAGACCAACAATTTCATCCTTACTAGGCAATTCTTCTTCATGGTGTTGTTTACTAAATTTAGAGAAATTAAATTCATGAGTCGTATCATCCAAGCCAATAGTAACAACATTCTTTTCGCAGTCTATCTTAGCATTAACAGTGTTCAAGAAGGGTCTACCAAATATAATGGGACAAAAGCTATCTTGTGGGGAACTAAGAACAAGAAAATCTACGGGATATTTAGTTTCCCTGCACAAGACTTCAACATCTCTAACAATTCCCACTGCTGAAATAGTATCTCTATTAGCAAGTTTAATTGTGACATCAATATCTTCTAACTCAGCAAGTGCAATTTCATGCTTGATTCCTTTATACAAGTCATAAGGTATAACACTAGCACTAGCACCCATATCACATAAGCCATGATAACAATGTTCTCCTATTTTAATATAAATAACAGGCACGCCTACCACAGGTCTATGTTTATCTTTAGCACAAGGTTTAGCAATTCTAGTAGTTTCACCGCAGAACTGAATAACATGCCCATCAATATTATCAAACAAGAGATCTTTAACAATAGCAATATTAGGTTCTACTTTAACTTGCTCAGGTGGTGTATATGTATTAATATTGCTTTTACGAACCACAGTTGAAGCTTTAGCATGATCCTTTATCTTAACATAGCAAGTAGGAACAACAGGATCATTATAAGTGACAGTCTTTTCTTCAACTTTAATTGGTGCAGCTACCTTTACTTCTATGGGAGGATGATATTTAAACCACTTCTCCTTAGGGAGATCAACATAGAGTATCCAGATCCCGCTGTTGATATTTAAACCACTCCTATAGCTCAATGTGACTAAGGAGTTAGCCACGGGATCATGCGTTACACAAAGAGTAAAGGGACTTGCCGGTAACGAGATTGAATGAGGTATAGAGATACCGACAATCGAATCTCAGGCAAGTAACATGTCGATAGACAAAGGGAATTGTATACGAGATTGATTGAATCCTCGACATCGTGGTTCATCCGATGAGATCATCATGGAACATGTGGGAGCCAACATGGGTATCCAGATCCCGTTGTTGGTTATTGGCCAGAGAGATGTCTCGGTCATGTATGCATGGTTCCCGAACCCGTAGGGTCTACACACTTAAGGTTCGGTGACCCTAGAGTTGTTATGGGAAATAGTATGTGGTTACCAAAGGTTGTTTGGAGTCCCGGATGAGATCTAAGACGCCACGAGGAGTTCCGGAACAGTCCGGAGGTGAAGATTTATATATGGGAAGTCCAGTTTCAGTCGCCGGAATGGTTTCGGGGGTTATCTGTATTGTACTGGGACCACCGGAAGGTGTCCGGGGGACCATCGGGTGGGGCCATGATACGTCCATTTTGCATCATGCTTTTATATCGATATTCATTCCATTATGAGTTGTTATTACACATTATGTCACAATACTTATGCATATTTTCTCTTATTTTACAAGGTTTACATAAAGAGGGAGAATGCCGGCAGCTGGGATTCTGGGCTGGAAAAGGAGCAAATATTAGAGACCTATTCTGCACAGCTCCAAAAGTTCTGAAACTTCTTGGAAGTCATTTTCAGAATATATAAAAAATAATGAGCACAAGAAGTTCCAGAGGGGGGCCACACCCTGCCCACGAGGGTGGGGCGCCCTACCCCCCTGGCGCGCCCCCTGCCTCGTGGGCCCCCTGGTGGCCCTCCGATGCCCATCTTCTGCTATATGGAGTCTTTCGATGAGGAAAAAAATCATAAGCCTTTCGGGACGAGACTCCGCCGCCACGAGGCGGAACCTTGGCGGAACCAATCTAGGGCTCTGGGAGCTGTTCTGCCGGGAAACTTCCCTCCGGGAGGGGAAATCATCGCCATCGTCATCACCAACGATCCTCTCATCGGGAGGGGGTCAATCTCCATCAACATCTTCACCAGCACCATCTCCTCTCAAACCCTAGTTCATCTCTTGTATCCAATTCTTGTCTCTAAGTCCGGGATTGGTACCTGTGGGTTGCTAGTAGTGTTGATTACTCCTTGTAGTTGATGCTAGTTGGTTTATTTGGTGGAAGATCATATGTTCAGATCCTATATGCATATTAATACCCCTCTGATTATGAACATGAATATGCTTTGTGAGTAGTTACGTTTGTTCCTGAGGACATGGGAGAAGTCTTTCTATTAGTAGTCATGTGAATTTGGTATTCGTTCGATATTTTTGATGAGAATGTATGTTGTCTTCTCCTCTAGTGGTGTATGTGAAACGTTCGACTACATGACACTTCACCATTATTTGGGCCTAGAGGAAGGCATTGGGAAGTAATAAGTAGATGATGGGTTGCTAGAGTGACAGAAGCTTAAACCCTACTTTATGCATTGCTTCGTAAGGGGCTAATTTGGATCCATATGTTTCATGCTATGGTTAGGTTTACCTTAATACTTTTGTTGTAGTTGCGGATGCTTGCAATAGAGGTTAATCATAAGTGGGATGCTTGTCCAAGTAAGGGCAGCACCCAAGCACCGGTCCACCCACATACCAAATTATCAAAGTACCAAATGTGATCCAGGAAGGCATGAGGTAGGGGGGTGTGCCTACCCCCCTAGGCGGGCCCTCCACCATTGTGGGGCCCATGTTGCTCCACCAATGTACTTCTTCCTCCTATATATACCTACGTACCCCCAAACTACCAGATACGGAGCCAAAAACCTAATTCCACCTTTGCAACCTTCTGTACCTGTGAGATCTCATCTTGGGGCCTTTTCCGGAGCTCCGCCAGAGGGGGCATCGATCACGGAGGGCTTCTACATCAACACCATAGCCTCTTGATAACCCACAAGTATAGGGGATCGCAAAAGTTTTCGATAAGTAAGAGTGTCGAACCCAATGAGGAGCTAAAGGTAGAACAAATATTCCCTCAAGTTCTATCGACCATCGGTACAACTCTACGCACGCTTGACGTTCGCTTTACCTAGAACAAGTATGAAACTAGAAGTACTTTGTAGGTGTTTTTGGATAGGTTTGCAAGATAATAAAGAGCACGTAAATAAAAAGTAGGGGCTGTTTAGATAAATACACAACTAAGTTAGTTTTAGCAAAAAGCTTTTTGTTTCGAGAAATTTATTTGTCCCTAGGAAATCGATAACTAGACTGGTAATCCTTATTGCAATTTTATTTGAGGGAGAGGCATAAGCTAACATAATTTCTCTACTTGGATCATATGCACTTATGATTGGAACTCTAGCAAGAATCCGCAACTACTAAAGATCATTAAGGTAAAACCCAACCATAGCATTAAAGTATCAAGTCCTCTTTATCCTGTACACAAACAACCTACTTACTCGGGTCTGTGCTTCTGTCACTCACGCCACCCACCATAAACAAATCATGAACATATTGCAAACCCTACAGTGGGGATCTCTCACGCTTGCGCGACACGGAGAGCACCATAGGACAGCACCAATAATAAAACATGCAACTCAAACCAATCACGATCATCAATTAACCCATAGGACAAGACGGATCTACTCAAACATCATAGGATAGCCATACATCATTGGGAAATAATATATAGCGTTGAGCACCATGTTTAAGTAGAGATTACAGCGGGTAAAAGAGGGGTTACACCACTGCATAGAGGGGGGAAGAGTTGGTGATGATGGCGGTGAAGTTGTTGGTGAAGATTGCGGTGATGATGATGGCCTCTGGTGGCGCTCCAGCGCCACCGGAAGCGAGAGGGAGAGAGCCCCCCCCTCCTTCTTCTTCTTCTTCTTCTTCTTCTTCTTCTTCCTTGACCTCCTCCCTAGATGGGAGAAGGGTTTCCCCTCTGGTCCTTGGTCTCCATGGTGTGGGAGGGGTGAGAGCCCCTCCGAGATTGGATCTGTCTCTCTGTCTCTCTCTGTTTCTGCGTTCTCAGATTCTACCCTTTCACCGTTTCTTATATTCCCGGAGATCCATAACTCCGATTGGGCTGAAATTTTAACACGATCTCTATCCATATATTAGCTTTCTTGCGGCGGAAGAAGGGCACCAACCACCTTACGGGGTCGCCACAAGGGTCAGGGGCGCGCCCGGGGGGTGGGGCGTGCCCCCTGCCTCGTGCCTCCCTCGGGCACCGTCTCGCGTGGATTTTTCTTCCCAAAAATCATATATATTCCAAAAAAAAGCTTCGTCAGTTTTTATCCCGTTTGGACTCCGTTTGATATGGATATTCTGCGGAACAACAAAATGCAACAAACAGGAACTGGCACTGGGCACTGGTTCAATATGTTAGTCCCAAAAATAGTATAAAAAGTTGCCAAAAGTATATGAAAGTTGTAGAATATTGGCATGGAACAATCAAAAATTATAGATACGACGGAGACGTATCAGCATCCCCAAGCTTAATTCATGCTCGTCCTCGAGTAGGTAAATGATAAGAAGATAATTTTTGATGTGGAATGCTACCTAGCATAATCTTGATCACATATCTAATCATGGCATGAATATTAAGATATGAGTGATTCAAAGCAATAGTCTATCATTTGACATAAAAACAATGATACTTCAAGCCTACTAATAAAGAAATCATGTCTTTTCAAAATAACATGGCCAAAGAAAGTTATCCCTACAAAATCATATAGTCTGGCTATGCTCCATATTCACCACACAAAATATTCACATCATGCACAACAGATACGTCCATTTTGCATCATGCTTTTATATCGATATTTATTGCATTATGGGCTGTTATTACACATTATGTCACAATACTTATGCCTATTCTCTCTTATTTACAAGGTTTCGTAAAGAGGGAGAATGCCGGCAGCTGGGATTCTGGGTTGGAAAAGGAGCAAATATTAGAGACCTATTCTGCATAGCTCCAAAAGTCCTGAAACTTCACGGAAGTCATGTTGATCTCCCTAGGGAGAAGTGGTTTAAATATCATCCTCCCATAGAAGTAAAAGTAACTGCACCTATTAAAGTTGAAGAAAAGACTGTCACTTATAATGATCCTATTATTCCTACTACTTATGTTGAGAAACCACCTTTTCCTGTTAGGATAAAAGATCATGCTAAAGCTTCAACTGTTGTTCGTAAAAGCAATATTAGAACCTATACACCTCCTGAGCAAATTAAAGTTGAACCTAATATCGCTATTGTTAAAGATCTCTTGTCTGATAATATTGATGGGCATGTTATTCATTTCCGTGATGAAACTGCTAGAATCTCTAAACCTTGTGCTAAAGATAAACATAGACCTATGGTAGGCATGTCTGTTATTTCTATTAAAATAGGAGATCATTGTTATCATGGCTTATGTGATATGGGTGCCAGTGCTAGTGCTATACCTCATGACTTATACAAAGAAATTATGCATGATATTGCACCTGCTGAGATAGAAGATATTGATGTCACAATTAAACTTGCCAATAGAGATACTATTTCACCAAATGGAATTGTTAGAGATGTTGAAGTCTTGTGTGGGAAAACTAAATATCCTGTTGATTTTCTTGTTGTTGGTTCCCCACAAGATAGCTTTTGTCCCATTATATTTGGTAGACCCTTCTTGAACACAGTTAATGCTAAGATAGACTGCAAAAAGGATGTTGTTACTATTGGTTTAGGTGATATGTCTCATGAATTTAATTTCTCTAAATTTCATAGACAACATCGTGAAGAGGAATTGCGTAGTAAAGATGAAATTATTGGTCTTGCTTCTATTGCTGTGCCTTCTAGTGATCCTTTAGAACAATATTTGCTAGACCATGAAAATGATATGTTTATGAATGAAAGAAGGGAAATAGATGAAGTATTCTTTAAACAGGAACCCATCCTGAAACACAATTTGCCTGTTGAAATCCTAGGGGATCCTCCTCCACCCAAGGGTGATCCCGTGTTTGAGCTCAAACCGTTACCTGATACTCTTAAATATGCTTATCTTGATGAGAAAAAGATATATCCTATGATTATTAGTGCTAACCTTTCAGAGCATGAAGAAGAGAGATTATTGAAAACTCTGAAGAAGCACCGTGCTGCTATTGGATATACTCTTGATGATCTTAAGGTCATTAGTCCCACACTATGTCAACACAAAATAAATTTGGAGAAAGATGCCAAACCAGTTCGTGATCACCAACGATGGTTGAATCCTAAGATGAAAGAAGTGGTAAGAAAGTAAATACTAAAGCTCCTTGAGGCAGGTATAATTTATCCTGTTGCTGATAGTCAGTGGGTAAGTCATGTCCATTGTGTCCCTAAAAAGGGAGGTATTACTGTCGTTCCTAATGATAAAGATGAATTGATTCCGCAAAGAATTATTAGGTTATAGGATGGTAATTGATTTCCACAAATTAAATAAGGCTACTAAAAAAGATCATTACCCCTTACCTTTTATTGATCAAATGCTAGAAAGATTATCCAAACATACACATTTTTGCTTTCTAGATGGTTATTCTGGTTTCTCTCAAATACCTGTGTCAGCTGATGATCAATCTAAGACCATTTTACTTGCCTGTTCGGTACTTTTGCTTATAGACGTATGCCTTTTGGTTTATGTAATGCACCTGCTACCTTTCAAAGATGCATGATGGCTATATTCTCTTACTTTTGTGAAAAGATTTGTGAGGTTTTCATGGATGATTTTTCTGTCTATGGATCCTCTTTTGATGATTGCTTAAGCAACCTTGATCGAGTTTTGCAGAGATGTGAAGAAACTAACCTTGTCTTGAATTGGGAGAAATGCCACTTTATGGTTAATGAAGGTATTGTCTTGGGGCACAAAATTTCTGAAAGAGTCATGGAAGTTGATAAAGCTAAAGTTGATGCTATCGAAAAGATGTCGTGTCCCAAGGACATCAAAGGTATAAGAAGTTTCCTTGGTCATGCCGGCTTTTATAGGAGGTTCATTAAGGACTTCTAAAAAATTTCTCGGCCTCTGACTAATTTATTACAAAAAGATATACCATTTGTTTTTTATGATGATTGCGTAGAAGCATTTGAAATACTTAAGAAAGCATTGATCTCTGCACCTATTGTTCAGCCACCTGATTGGAATTTACCTTTTGAAATTATGTGTGATGCTAGTGATTATGTTGTAGGTGCTGTTCTAGGGCAAAGAGTTGATAAGAAATTAAATGTTATTCAATATGCTAGTAAAACTCTAGACAATGCCCAGAGAAATTATGCTACTACTGAAAAATAATTCTTAGCAGTTGTATTTGCTTGTGATAAGTTCAGACCTTATATTGTTGATTCTAAAGTAACTATTCACACTGATCATGCTGCTATTAAATATCTCATGCAAAAGAAAGATGCTAAACCTAGACTTATTAGATGGGTTCTCTTGCTACAAGAATTTGATTTGCATATTATTGATAGAAAGGGAGCTAAGAACCCCGTTGCAGACAACTTGTCTAGGCTAGAGAATATTCTTGATGACCCACTACCTATTGATGATAGCTTTCCTAATGAACAATTAAATGTCATAAATGCTTCTCATACTGCTCCATGGTATGCTGATTATGCTAATTACATTGTTGCTAAATTTATACCACCTAGTTTCACATACCAGCAAAAGAAAAGGTTCTTCTATGATTTGAAACATTACTTTTGGGATGACCCACATCTTTATAAAGAAGGAGTAGATGGTGTTATTAGACGTTGTGTACCTGAGCATGAACAGGAACAGATCCTACGCAAGTGTCACTCTGAAGCTTATGGAGGACACCACGCTGGAGATAGAACTGCACATAAGGTATTGCAATCTGGTTTTTATTGGCCTACTCTCTTCAAGGATGCCCGTAAGTTTGTTGTATATTGTGATGAATGTCAAAGAATTGGTAATATTAGTAGGCATCAAGAAATGCCTATGGATTATTCACTAGTTATTGAACCATTTGATGTTTGGGGCTTTGATTATATGGGACCTTTTCCTGCCTCCAATGGATACACACATATTTTAGTTGCCGTTGATTACGTTACTAAGTGGGTAGAAGCTATTCCAACTAGTAGTGCTTATCATAACACCTCTATTAAGTTGCCTAAAGAAGTTATTTTTCTGAGGTTTGGAGTCCCTAGATATTTAATGACTGATGGTGGTTCACATTTTATTCATGGTGCTTTCCCTAAAATGCTTGCTAAATATGATGTTAATCATAGAATTGCATCTCCTTATCACCCACAGTCCAGTGGTCAAGTAGAATTGAGTAATAGAGAGCTCAAATTAATTTTGCAAAAGACTGTTAATAGATCTAGAAAGAATTGGTCCAAGAAACTTGATGATGCATTATGGGCCTATAAAACTGCATATAAAAATCCTATGGGTATGTCTCCGTATAAAATGGTTTATGGAAAAGCATGTCACTTACCTCTCGAACAAGAACATAAGGCTTATTGGGCTATTAAAGAACTCAATTATGATTTCAAACTTGCCAGTGAGAAGAGGTTATTTGACATTAGCTCACTCGATGAATGGAGAACCCAAGCCTACGAGAATGCCAAATTATTTAAAGAAAAAGTTAAAAGATGGCATGACAAGAGAATACAAAAGCGTGAGTTTAATGTAGGTGATTATGTATTGCTATACAACTCTTGTTTAAGATTTTTTGCAGGAAAACTTCTCTCTAAATGGGAAGGTCCTTACGTTATCGAGGAGGTTTATTGTTTTGGTGCCATAAAAATCAACAACTTCGAAGGCACAAATCCGAAGGTGGTGAACGGTCAAAGAATTAAACATTATATCTCAAGTAATCCTATAAATGTTGAAATGAATGTTATTGAAACCGTAACCCCGGAGGAATACATAAGGGACACTTTCCGGAACGTTTCAGACTCCGAAAAGGAATAAGTATGTGGTACGGTAAGTAAACCAATTTCAAAGCAGTTCTAATGGCAATTTTCCTCCGTTTTGGAATATTTAGAAAAATAGAAAAATAAGTAGCAGCCCGGGAAGGACACGAGGGCTCCACGAGGGTGGAGGGCGCGTCCCCTACCTCGTGGGCACCTCGTGTGCTCTTCGGATTCCGTTTTCTTACACGACACATATTTTGGTCGGTAAAAATTCAGTATATAATCTCCCGGAGGTTTTGACTCCCGTATCACGCAAAAATCTCCTGTTCTTGTTTCGAGCTGTTTTCTGTCAGGGTTCTCAAGGCCAGGCATTATGTCGTCTCCCTCCTCCAACAATGGTGATAACGATGCTTGGCTAATGAAGATAGAGCTGAAGAGTGAAGAACCTATGGAGATCAACAAGGATGAAGGGATCAACAAGACCACGGAGGACCAAGTTCCGGCAGCAGAAGACATCCTTCAACTTGATCACAATCTTCTTACCCCAATTGAGATCGAGGCTTTCAAGATGATTGAGTTATCCCGTATACAAAACAAGTATCTCACACGTGAAAATATTTTGTTGAAGGAGCATATCATCGCACTCAAGGGCATTATCCGCAAGTTGGAGGACCTCCTACGCTCGATGTGCGACTACCCATCATCAACAACTCCACCCACTTCACCAACAAAGAAGAACTACATATCTGGTATGGGCACTCCCCTTGGCAACTACCAAGCTTGGGGGAGTGCCCCGGTATCGTATCACCATCACTTTTATCTTTACCGTTTTCTTAGTTCGATCCTTTTGGTAATATCTTGATCTAGTAGTATAAAGTTTTTAGTATGATCTAGTTGTGAGTTTTGCTTTATGATCCTTCTATGTAATCAAGTCCGTGAGCTATATATAATAAAGATTAGTGTTGAGTCAAGGGCTTGATTGTCTTGCTATGATCTTGAGGGAATAAAATAAAAGAGAAAGAATAAAAAGAAACAAAGAGATCATATGGATCTTATGGAGAGTAATGAGCTCACATATAAAAAGTATGATGGATAAAAGTTGTTGAGAGTTGACAAACATAGTTTTGGTCATCGTTGCAATTAATAGGAAGTAATAAAGAAAGAGAGGTCTTCACATATAAATACACTATCTTGGACATCTTTTACGATTGTGATCACTCATTAAGATATGACATGCTAAAGAGTTGACGTTGGACAAGGAAGACAACATAATGGGTTATGTTTTTTTACATCTGAGATAAATTATATTGTCATGGATCATCCAACATGACTGAGCTTGCCTTTCCCCCTCATGCTAGCCAAATTCTTTGCACCAAGTAGAGATACTACTTGTGCTTCCAAATATCCCTTAAACCAGTTTTGCCATGAGAGTCCACCATACCTACCTATGGATTGTGTAAGATCCTCCAAGTAAGTTGTCATCGGTGCAAGCAATAAAAATTGCTCTCTAAATATGTATGACTTATTAGTGTGGGAGAAAATAAGCTTTATACGATCATGTGATATGGAAGAAATAAAAGCGACGGACTGCATAATAAAGGTCTATATCACAAGTGGCAATATAAAGTGACGTTCTTTCGCATTAAGATTTTGTGCATCCAACCATAAAAGCGCATGACAACCTCTGCTTCCCTCTGCGAAGAGCATATCTTTTACTTTTATCTCCTACCTTGCATAAGAGTCATGGTGATCTTCACCCTTCCTTTTTAAATTTTGTCTTTTGGCAAGCACAACATGTTGGAAAGATCCTGGTATATATGGCTAATTGGATGTGAGTTTTCATGAACTATTATTGTTGACATTACCCTTGAGGTAAAACGTTGGGAGGCAAAACTATAAGCTCCTATCTTTCTCTGTGTCCGATTAAAACTCCATACCCATAAGTATTGCGTGAGTGTCAGCAATTGTGAAAGACTATATGATAGTTGAGTATGTGGACTTGCTGAAAAGCTCTTATATTGACTCTTTCCTATGTTATGATAATTGCAATTGCTCCAATGACTGAGATTATAGTTTGTTAGGTTTCAATGAAGTCTATGATTCATACTTGAAATTTTGATTGAATTTTTACTCTAGCATAAGAGATCATATGAAAAGAATTATATAAGTTGTTGTTCTAAGAATGATCATGATGCCCTCATGTTCGTATTTTATTTTTATCGACACCTCTATCTCTAAACATGTGGACATATTTTTAGATTTCGGCTTTCGCTTGAGGACAAGCGAGGTCTAAGCTTGGGGGAGTTGATATGTCCATTTTGCATCATGCTTTTATATCGATATTCATTCCATTATGAGTTGTTATTACACATTATGTCACAATACTTATGCATATTTTCTCTTATTTTACAAGGTTTACATAAAGAGGGAGAATGCCGGCAGTTGGGATTCTGGGCTGGAAAAGGAGCAATCTGGGCTGGAAAAGGAGCAAATATTATAAACCTATTCTGCACAGCTCCAAAAGTCCTGAAACTTCACGGAAGTCATTTTCAGAATATATAAAAAATACTGAGCGCAAGAAGTTCCAGAGGGGGGCCACACCCTACCCACGAGGGTGGGGGCACGCCCCCTACCTCATGGGCCCCCTGGTGGCCCTCTGATGCCCATCTTCTGCTATATGGAGTCTTTCGATGAGGAAAAAATCATAAGCAATCTTTCAGGACGAGACTCCGCCGCCACGAGGCGGAACCTTGGCGGAACCAATCTAGGGCTCTGGTAGAGCTGTTTTGCCAGGGAAACTTCCCTCTGGGAGGGGGAAATCATCGCCATCGTCATCACCAATGATCCTCTCATCGGGGGGGGTCAATCTCCATCAATATCTTCACCAGCACCATCTCCTCTCAAACCCTAGTTCATCTCTTGTATCCAATTCTTGTCCCCAAGTCTGGGATTGGTACCGGTGGGTTGCTAGTAGTGTTGATTACTCCTTGTAGTTGATGCTAGTTGGTTTATTTGGTGGAAGATCATATGTTCAGATCCTATATGCATATTAATACCACTCTGATAATGAACATGAATATGCTTTGTGAGTAGTTACATTTGTTCCTGAGGACATGGGAGATGTCTTGCTATTAGTAGTCATGTGAATTTATATTTGGATAAGATGTATGTTGTCATCCCTCTAGTGGTGTCATGTGAACGTCGACCACATGATACTTCCCCATTGTTTGGTCCTAGAGGGAGGAATTGGGAAGTAATAAGTAGATGATGGGTTGCTAGAGTGACAGAATCTTAAACCCTAGTTTATGCGTTGCTTTGTAAGGGGAAGATTTGGATCCATATGTTTCATGTTATGGTTAGGTTTACCTTAATACTTCTGTTGTAGTTTCGGATGCTTGCAATACGGGTTAATCATAAGTGGGATGCTTGTCCAAGTAAGGGCAGTACTCAAGCACCGGTCCACCCACATATCAGATTATCAAAGTACCGAACTGGAATCCTATGATCGTGATGAAAACTAGCTTGACGATAATTCCCATGTGTCCTCGGGAGCGCTTTCCTTCATATAAGAGTTTGTCCAGGCTTGTCCTTTGCTACAAAAAGTATTGGGCCATCTTTCTGCACCTATTTAATTTTATTACTTGCTACTCGTTACAAATTACCTGATCACAAAACTATCTGTTACCGATAATTTCAGTGCTTGCAGAGAATACCTTGTTGAAAACCACTTATCATTTCCTTTTGCTCCTTGGTGGGTTCGACAGTCTTACTTATTGAAAGGACTACGATAGATACCCTATACTTGTGGGTCATCAAGACTCTTTTTCGGCGCCGTTGCCGGGGAGTGAAGCGCCTTTGGTAGGTGGAATTTGGTAAGGAAAAATTTATATAGTGTGCTGAAATTTACTATCACTTGTTACCATGGAAAGTAATCCTTTGAGGGGATTGTTCGGGGTATCTTCACCCCGACTGGTAGAGCAAATAGTTGCTCCTAAACCAACTCAACCTACTGAAAATGAAAATGTTTACTTTGAAATTCCTTCGGGTATGATAGAGAAACTGCTAGCTAATCCTTTTGCAGGAGATGGAACATTGCATCCCGACTTACACTTAATCTATGTGGATGAAGTTTGTGGATTATTTAAGCTTGCAGGTATGCCCGATGATGTTATCAAGAAGAAGGTCCTCCCTTTATCATTGAAGGGAGATGCATTGACATGGTATAGGCTATGTGATGATATGGGATCATGGGACTACAAACGGTTGAAATTGGAATTGCATCAGAAGTTTTATCCTATGCATCTTGTTCATCGTGATCGTAATTATATATATAATTTTTGGCCTCGCGAAGGAGAAAGCATCACTCAAGCTTGGTGGAGGCTTAAGTCAATGTTATATTCATGCCCTAATCATGAGCTCTCAAGAGAAATGATTATTCAAAATTTTCATGCTCGACTTTCTGACAACAATCGCTCCATGCTCGATACTTCTTGTACTGGTTCTTTTATGATGAAGACTATTGAATACAAATGGAATTTATTGGAGAGAATTAAATGCAACTCTGAAGATTGGGATCTCGACAAAGGTAAAGAGTCAGGTATAACACTTAAGTTTGATTATGTGAAATCTTTTATGGATACCGATGTTTTCCCTAAATTTAGCACTAAATATGGACTTGACTCTGAGATAGTAGCTTCTTTCTGTGAATCCTTTGCTACTTATGTTGATCTCGCCAATGATAAGTGGTTTAAATATAATCCTCCCGTTGAAGTAAAAGTAGTTGCACCTATTAAAGTTGAAGAAAAGATTATCACCTATAATGACCCTATTGTTCCTACTGCTTATGTTGAGAAACCACCTTTCCTTGTTAGAAAAAAGAATAATGCTAAAGCTTCAACTGTGGTAAACAAAAGTAATATTAAGACACCTAAACCCCCTGAGCAAGTTAAAGTTGAACCTAATGTTGCTATGGTTAAAGATCTCTTGGCCGATAATATTGATGGGAAGGTTATTTACTTCTGTGATGAGACTGCTAGAATTGCTAAACCTGGTTCTAAAGATAAACATAGACCTGTCGTAGGCATGCCTGTTATTTTTGTTAAAATAGGAGATCATTGTTATCATGGATTGTGTGATATGGGTGCTAGTGCTAGTGCAATACCTATTTCCTTATACAAAGAAATTATGCATGATATTGCACCACCTTAAATAGAAGGTATTGATGTTACCATTAAGATTGCTAATAGAGATATTATTTCACTAATTGGGATTGTTAGAGACGTTGAAGTCTTGTGTGGGAATGCTAAATATCCGACTGATTTTCTTGTTCTTGGTTCCCCTCAAGATAGCTTTTATCCCATTATATTTGGTAGACCCTTCTTGAATACTGTCAATGCTAAGATAGACTGCAATAAGGATATTGTTTCTATTGGTTTAGGGGATATTTCTCATGAGTTTAATTTTTCTAAATTTCATAGACAACCCCATGATAAAGAATTGCCTAGTAAAGATGAAATTATTGGTCTTGCTTCTATTGCCGTGCCTTCTAGTGATCCTTTAGAACAATATTTGCTAGACCATGAAAATGATATGTTCATGAATGAAAGAAGGGAAATAGATGAAGTATTCTTTAAACAGGGACCTATTCTGAAACACAACTTGCCTGTTGAAATCCTAGGGGATCCTCCTCCACCCAAGGGTGATCCCGTGTTTGATCTTAAACCATTACCTGATACTCTTAAATATGCTTATCTTGATGAAAAGAAAATATATCCT
>NC_053026.1:275477372-275505310 GCF_003073215.2 Triticum urartu
CCATTGTTCTTGACATGTCTAGCTTGTATTTTGTGCCTTCTTAATGGATGTATGTTTTCCTTGTTGTTACTTGCACCGTGGTGAGTGCACCGAGCTCGTTTACATGCCTTCGTGAGTTATATTTCAGCATGTCTCAGTTTTCACTAAGTCTGGAAACTGATTATGTTTTAGCTATGTTCGGGTGCCCGTTAATATATTTTGTGATCCCTTTTGGCCCAAGGTCACTTTGGGACTTTTGTTAAGCTTGTTGAGTAGCTCCATGCCATGTTCTTACTTGTCTTGTTCAGGCCATGTATCATGTTGTTTTGCTGCTCCGAAGAGGGCTTCGTGATCTGAAATTTCAGACTAGTGTTAATTTCACCAAGTCTGGAATCTGTTTTGCATTTGCGTTTTTGCCATGCTTGTTTGAACCTCTTAATGGATGAATTGGCTGTGGCGCAGTGCTAGTCTTTTGTTAAGCATCTTGTGTGCATCCCTGCCATGTATTTTGTTGTCAGGTTTGGTGGCTGTAGCATGTTCATTTCGTTGCGTTTAGATGCCTACTTGCTGTAAATCCCAGACCGGTGTCATATCTTAAAACGCTTGCCATTTCCAAACCGTAGCTCCGATTCCAATGATCTTTATATCATTTTCAAGCGATTTCATCCCCTCTATCCAGTGGCACCATTGGAATTCCAAGTTGAGGCCAGGTTCATGCATTTCCTGTCATATCTTGCATTTTGCATCCCGCATCGCATTCCATATAGCATATCATCATTTCATCATGTTGTTTGGTCTTGCACGTGGTTGATTGTATCCTTGTTGCTTGTTTGTCTTGTTGGGTAGAGCCGGGAGACGAGTTCGCTACCGAGGAGCCCGTTGAGTTTGCTTGTGAGGATCCAGTCAACTCTGACAACTGTGCAGGCAAGATGATCATACCCTCGAAATCACTACTATCTTTGCTATGCTAGTTTGCTCGCTCTTGCTATGCCAATGCTACGATGCCTACCTTTTGCTTGTCAGCCTCCCAATTGCCATGTCAAACCTCTAACCCACCTTGTCCTAGCAAACCGTTGATTGGCTATGTAACCGCTTTGCTCAGCCCCTCTTATAGCGTTGCTAGTTGCAGGTGAAGTTTGGAGGCCGTTCCTTGTTGGAACATTTATTTACTTGTTGGGATATCATTATATTGCTACGTTATCTTAATGCATCTATATACTTGGTAAAGGGTGGAAGGCTCGGCCTCTCGCCTAGTGTTTTGTTCCACTCTTGCTGCCCTAGTTTCCGTCATATCGGTGTTATGTTCCCGGAATTTGCGTTCCTTACGCGGTTGGGTTATAATGGGAACCCCTTGATAGTTCACCTTGATTAAAGCTTTTCCAGCAATGCCCAACATTGGTCTTACCATTTGCCACCTAGCCTTTTTCCTTCCCTTGGGTTCTGCAGACTCAAGGGTCATCTTATTTTAACCCCCCCGGGCCAGTGCTCCTCTGAGTGTTGGTCCAAACTAGAGTCCTGTGCAGCGCCCCCTCGGGGAAACTCGAGGTTTGGTTTTTAGTTGTATGGAGCGCTCATCTGAGTGTGCCCTGAGAAAGAGATATGTGCAGCTCCTATCGGGATTTGTTAGCACATTCGGGCGGTGTTGCTGGTCTTGTTTTAACCTGTCGAAGTGTCTTGAGTTACCGAGATACCGAGTCTGATCGGAACGTCTTGGGAGGAGGTCTTTTCCTTCGTTGACCGTGAGAGCTTGTCATGGGCTAAGTTGGGACTCCCCTGCAGGATTGAACTTTCGAAAGCCGTGCCCACGGTTATGGGCAGATGGGAATTTGTTAATGTCCGGTTGTAGATAACTTAAACCTTAATTAATTAAAATGAATCAACTGAGTGTGTTGCCGTGATGGCCTCTTCTCGGCGGTGTCCGGGAAGTGGACACGGCGTTGGAGTTATGTTTGCACAGGTTATCCTTCTAGATTCTCGATCATGCTTTGCCTCCTCTTCTCACTCTCTTTTGCGAATAAGATAGCCACCATATATGCTAGTCGCTTGCTGCAGCTCCACATATACTTGCCTTATCCTTCCTATAAGCTTAAATAGTCTTGATCGCGAGGGTGCGAGATTGCTGAGTCCTGTGGCTCACAGATACTATAAACTCCAGATGCAGGTCCAGGTGATTCCGCTCCAGGTGACGAGTACGAGCTCAAGTGGGAGTTCGACGAGGGCTCTCAGCGTTATTATGTTTCCTTTCCCGATGATCAGTAGTGGTGCCTAGTTGGGGTTTGATTCAGGTCCTTGTCGCATGTTGGGTTCTTTTCTATTTTGGCGCCGTAGCCGGGCCATGAGTGTTTGTTTGATGGACGTTATTTATGTACTCTAATGTGACGTGGCGAGTGTAAGCCAACTATGTATCTCCCCCTTTTATTATGTATTACATGGGATGTTGTAATGATTGCCTGACTTGCGACATTGCTTTCAATGCGGTTATGTCTCTAAGTCGTGCCTCGACACGTGGGAGCTATAGCCGCATCGAGGGCGTTACAAGTTGGTAATCAGAGCCTTCCCGGACCTTAGGAGCCCCATTGCTTGATCGTTTTTAGCAGCCGAGTTGTGTCTAGAAAAATGTTTTGAGTCACTTAGGAATTATATATTGGAGAGTTAGGAATTCTTTTACTTCCCAGTCTCCTCATCGCTCTGGTAAGGCATCCTGACGTAGAGTTTTGACTCTTCTCTTCTCAAATTTCACTGAAATTTTTTTTAGGATCACGCGAGTATCTTGGATTTGTTCCGATGGCTTATGATGAGAATACTGTCTTGGTGCCTCCTGTCAGGGGTTTAGTGGAAGTGTCCCGGGGAGTTGAGCTCTGAGGTGTTGTCATCATAATTTTATCGTTGCAATTCTGGAATACTTGAGATATGTTCGCCGACATCGAAAATCTCTTTTATGCAGTTTTTTGGTGAGATAACCTCGACGCCACCCAGTACTGGGGCGGGAGTTCGGGAGTATCGCCATAACTTGTATAACGGATGCTTTTCAAAGGTTGAGGTAGATGGTTTCCGAAGTTTTCTTGGTTATGTGTTGAAGGATGGATACAGCTGGATGTAGGATTTGCTAGTTTGGGTGAGATATTATGTTTCCCCTGTATCCCCAACACCTTATTGCATAACCGGAAAGGTTCGGGAGTTTCATAGGTGGGAATTCTAGTAGCTCTAATTCTTCTTCCACGAATATTGGTTTGAGATTGGGATTTCTTACCGATTATTCGTTCTTGATCCGTACCTTGTTGATTTACTTCTCTACCTTAATTCTACGTGGCTTCTCAATTTATGGATATGTGACCATTTGAAGAGGAATGCATTCGTTCATTTTTGTTCGGATGTGAAGACTATATGTTGCAATTTTCATTCCGTTGGATTCAGCTTCGATAATTGTCTACCAATGTGCTAATGGATGTCAACCTCTTCAGGATGGCTCCTCCAACGCGCACGACTCCGAATCCTGATCCACCACCGCCTCCACCTCCTCCAGAGGCATGGCAAGTTGTGATGGCCGCAACCAATGCAAACACTCAGCTGATCATGCAAATTCTTCAAGAGCGCAATCAAGGCAGTCAAGGGAATCAAGGCAGCAATCAGAGTCACTTTGCTACACTCAACCAGTTCCTTGCTAACGGGCCAAAGACTTTCAGCAATTGTGTTGAGGCAACCGATGCTGACGATTGGCTTGTGGATCTGTGTAAGCATTTCGAGTGCAGCAACGTCAGGCCTGAGGACTTTGTCAAGTTCGCTTCCTTCCAACTCAAAGATCAGGCAGCAGAATGGTTCCAGCAGTACAAGGATTCCAGAGGTGGACGTGTTATCACTTGGGATGATTTCCGTCGAGATTTCCGAGCTCATCACATTCTGCAGAGCGTGGTTGAAAGCAAGCGTGAGGAATTCCGCAATCTGAAGCAAGGCTCTTTGTCTGTCTATGACTACAACAAATTGTTCCAGAAGCTTGCCCGCTTTGCCAAGCAGGACGTGCCTGATGAGAAGAGCATGATATACCAGTTCAGGGGTGGTCTCAGAGAAGAAATTCAGCTCGCTCTTGTCCTCTTTGAGCCCTTGAGATATGTGAGTTCTACAACATGGCACTGAAGCAAGAGGCTGCTCAGTTGAGGTGTGATGCTTCCAGGAAGCGAGTCAGAGATGTTACTCCTTCTTCCTCTACTCAAGTGGCCAAGCAGCAGAAGTTTTGGCTTCCTCCTCCTCCGTTCCGTCAGCCGTATCAGCAGAAGAGCAAAGGTGGCAGTGGTTCTTCCCACCCACCCAACCCAGGCTTTCAGAACAAGACTTCGTCTCAAGCTCCAAGATCGAGTGCTCCGTATCACCGTCCGCTTTCAGAGGTCACGTGCAACAAGTGCCAACAGAAGGGTCACTATGCCAACAAGTGTTTCAACCAGAGGCGTCTTCCTCCTCCTCCTCCTCCTGCGAGATCGGCAAGTACAGCTGTGGTCAAGCATAACCCCAAGTTCGCCAAGGTCAACATGGTGAATGCAGCTCAGGCAAAGGACTCGTCAGATGTGATCATGGGTAACCTTCCTGTTAATGATATTCCTACAAAAGTTCTTTTTGATACGGGTGCATCGCATTGCTTCATTTCCAAACCTTTTGCATCAAAGTATGAGTGTGATTATCAGTATCTGCAAAGTTCCTTGCAAATTGTGTCACCGGGCAAGCAGATGACAGCTAACACCTGCGTTCCTGAGGTTACTATCACATTGGGTGACTACAAGTTCCTTTCTTCCCCAATTGTTCTCGGTAACTCGGATATTGATCTTATTCTCGGGATGGATTGGCTTTCTAAGCACAAGGCTCAGCTTGATTGTGCTGCCAGGCAGATTCAGTTGACTCATTCGTCTGAGGATGTAATTGTCTTTGCCGCTCGGGATAATACCATTCGTCTGTTTTCTCTCAATGAGAAGGGTGAATTGGATGCCATCTCTCAAATTCCTGTCATTTGCGAATATCAAGACGTCTTTCCAGAAGAGCTCCCAGGAATGCCTCCGCACCGGCCAGTTGAATTCGTTATTGAACTTGAGCCTGGCACGGAACCTGTGTGCAAACGTCCTTACAAGCTCGGACCTGAAGAGTTGAAGGAGCTGAAGAAGCAACTCGATGAGCAAGAAAGATTGGGTCTCATCCGGCCTAGGTACTTCTCCGTGGGGTTGTGGTGTTCTTTTTGTGAAGAAGAAGGATGGAACGGACCGACTTTGTGTTGATTACCGTCCAGTGAACAAGAAGACCATCAAGAACAAATACCCACTTCCCAACATCAATGAGCTGTTCGAACAACTCAAAGGTGCCCAAGTATTCTCCAAGCTTGATCTCCGTATGGGTTATCACCAGATTCGCATTCGTGAAGAAGATATTCCCAAGACAGCATTCAGAACAAGCTTTGGTTCATATGAATACACTGTCATGTCTTTTGGCCTCGCCAACGCTCCTCCGACGTTCTCTCGCATGATGAACTTCATCTTCAACGCCTACACCAATGACTTCGTTTTGGTCTATCTCGATGACATTCTGGTTTTCTCGAAGAACAAGGAAGATCATGCCAAGCACTTGCGTTTGGTTCTCGATAAGCTCAGGGAACATCAGTTCTACGCCAAGTTCTCCAAGTGTGAATTTTGGCTCGATGAGGTTCTTTATCTTGGTCATATCATCTCTGCCAAGGGCATTTCCGTGAATCCCGAGAAGGTATCCGCAATTGTGAATTGGGAACCTCCTCAGAATGTGAAGCAACTCCGCAGTTTTCTCGGTCTCGCAAGCTATTGTCGAAGATTCGTTGAAAACTTTTCCAAGATCGCGAAGCCTCTCTCAAATCTTCTTCAGAAGCACGTCAAGTACGTTTGGTCTCCGGAGTGTGATATTGCTTTCAACACTTTGAAAGAGAAATTGATCACTGCTCCGTTCTGACGTCCGGCCTGATGAATCCAAGCCGTACGAGGTCTTTTGTGATGCCTCTCTCCAAGGTCTTGGCACAGTTTTGATGCAAGAGAAGAAAGTTGTTGCTTATACATCTCGCCAGTTGAAGCCTAATGAGAAGAACTACCCCACTCATGATCTCGAGTTGGCGGCAGTTGTGCATGCTCTTTTGACTTGGAGACATCTTCTATTGGGAAGAAAAGTGGACATTTTCACTGATCACAAGAGTCTCAAGTACATCTTCACTCAGCCTAATCTCAACCTCAGGCAAACTCGATGGGTCGAAATGATTCAAGAGTATAATCCGAGTATCGAGTATACTCCAGGCAAGGCCAATGTGATTGCTGACGCTTTGAGCAGAAAGGCCTACTGCAACAGTCTGATTCTCAAGCCTTATCAACCCGAGCTTTGTGAAGCTTTCCGCAAACTTAATCTGCAAGTTGTTCCTCAAGGTTTCCTCGCCAACCTTCAAGTCTCTCCTACCTTAGAAGACCAGATTCGCCAAGCCCAGCTTCTTGATGCTATGGTGAAAAAGGTGAAGATTGGGATTGCCAAGAGTCAGTCCAAGTACAAGTGCTACCGCCTTGATGACAAGGACACTCTCTTCTTCGAGGATCGTATTGTTGTACCCAAAGGTGACCTCCGTAAAGTGATCATGAACGAGGCTCACAATTCTCTCCTCTCCATCCACCCTGGGAGCACGAAGATGTATCAGGACCAAGCAAGCTTATTGGTGGACTCGAATGAAGCGCGAGATCGCTCAATTCAGTGAATGAATGTGATGTCTGCAGAAGAGTGAAGGCAGAACACCAAAGGCCAGCAGGTCTCCTCCAACCTCTTGCCATTCCAGAATGGAAGTTTGACCACATTGAAATGGACTTCGTGACTGGGTTTCCAAAGTCCAAGCGTGGCAATGATGCTATATTCGTTGTCATCGACAAGCTCACCAAAGTGGCTCACTTTCTGCCTATCAAAGAGTCGATCACTGCAGCTCAATTGGCGGAACTCTATACCTCTCGAATTGTCTCTCTGCACGGTATTCCTCAAGTGATATCTTCAGACCGTGGCAGCATCTTTACCTCCAAGTTTTGGGATTCTTTTCAGAAGGCCATGGGCACAACATCCGCTTCAGCACAGCTTTCCATCCTCAAACAAGCGGTCAAGTCGAGCGTGTCAACCAGATTCTTGAAGATATGCTCAGGGCTTGTGTGATCTCCTTCGGCATGAAGTGGGAGGATTGTCTTCCTTATGCTGAATTCTCATACAACAACAGTTTTCAAGCAAGTTCGGGCAAGGCCCCATTTGAAATTCTGTATGGCAGGAAGTGCCGTACCCCTCTCAACTGGTCTGAAACCGGTGAACGTCAGCTTTTGGGTAATGACTTAATCACAGAAGCAGAAGAAATGTGCAAAGTCATTCGTGATAACCTCAAAGCAGCCCAATCCCGCCAGAAGAGCTACTATGATAGTAAGCACCGTGATTTGGCTTTCGAGATCGGAGATCATGTTTACCTCCGCGTCTCTCCTATGAAAGGTACTCGTCGCTTCGGTATCAAAGGGAAGCTTGCCCCTAGATACGTGGGACCTTTCAAGATTGTCAGCAAGAGAGGCGACCTCGCCTATCAACTCGAGCTTCCTTCAAACTTTGCAAATGTTCATGACGTGTTCCATGTCTCTCAGCTTCGAAAGTGCTTCAAGACTCCTGACCGCACCGTCAACTTCGAGGACATTGAGCTCCAAGAAGATCTCTCCTTATCGTGAGCACCCAGTTGCTATTCTTGAAGAGACTGAACGCAAGACTCGCAACAAGTCAATCAAATTTCTCAAAGTCAAGTGGTCACACCATTCCGACCGTGAAGCTACCTGGGAACGCGAGGATCACCTCCGTTCTGAGTACCCGGAGTTCTTTCAGTCCTAGATCTCGGGACGAGATCTTTCGTAGTGGTGGAGTGTTGTAACACCCCGGATGTAACTTTCCCTTTTGTACTCCAACTCTTGCCGTTTCCGGCGTTAAGTTATATTTATTTCTCGGGTTCGGGTCTTTGTCTCCGTGTGTTGTTTCGTTTTCATGCATCTCATATCA
Organism: Triticum urartu; assembly: GCF_003073215.2. Lineage (NCBI taxonomy): Eukaryota > Viridiplantae > Streptophyta > Magnoliopsida > Poales > Poaceae > Triticum > Triticum urartu. The sequence goes on from NC_053026.1 coordinate 275,485,395, forward strand.
TGTCATCATGTGCATTGCATTTGCATACGTGTTCATCTCATGCATTCGAGCATTTTCCCCGTTGTCCGTTTTGCATTCCGGCGCTTCGTTCTCCTCCGGTGGTCATTTCTAGCTTTCTTTCGTGTGTGGGGATTAAACATTTCCGGATTGGACCGAGACTTGCCAAGCGGCCTTGGTTTACTACTGGTAGACCGCCTGTCAAGTTTCGTATCATTTGGACTTCGTTTGATACTCCAACGGTTAACCGAGGGACCGAAAAGGCCTCGTGTGTGTTGCAGCCCAACACCCCTCCAATTTGGCCCAAAACCCACCAAACCTGCTCCATGTCCTAGAGCGTTCGATCACGATCGCGTGGCCGAAAACCGCACCTCATTTGGACTCTCCTAGCTCCACTTATGCCTATATATACACCCCCATTTTTCGGATCTCCTTCCTCCCCCGAAACCCTAATTTTTCCCCTCGCGCGCCCGGACACGTCCGGTTGTCACCGGACAGTTCTCCGCCGCCGCCTTCGTCCAGTGAGAGCGTGCCACGTGGCTGCGCACCGCCCGACCGCCGCCGCGGCCCGCTCGGCCCGCGCGGAGCCCCCGCCAACCGACGCCGCCTGCGCGAGGCCCACGCCCGAGCGCCGCCATCTCCTCTGCCGGAACCCTAGCGCCGCCACCTGACGTCCCGCCGCCGTGCCCCACGCCTTGTCGCCGGTGAGCTCCGACTCGTGCCACCGCCTCCTCTTTCCCCTCACCTCGCCTCTCCTCTCACCCGCAGCCATGGCCGCGCCCGCGGCCTACAGGTTCGTCACGCCGGAGCTCCTCATCGCCGCAGCCGCGCCCCGGCAGCTGCACCTCGCCGGCCGTAGGTGCCCCGCCGCCCGTTTGCCCGCCTCCGGCCAGATCCAGGACGCCGGAGCCGCCCCACACCTCCACCGCGCCGGATCCGCACGTCCACGGCTCCGACCCGGCGAGTTCCGCACGGCGCCGACGTCTTCCTCTTCAGCTCCGGCAAAAGCTCCGACGTACCTCGTTTTCCGCACCGTTGAGTTTTTCCGTGAGGGTAAAATTCGTCTAAGTCCTAGAAATTTCACTCCATATGCTCCTGTTCGAGGCCCCGTAACTTTGCATCCGTAGCTCCGATTTGGGCATATAATATATCAAAATGTTCGCTTGACGAGTACATCATTTCATTCCATTGCATCATTTTCATTTGAACTCATCTTGATGCCCAAATGCTGTAAGAAGGAGGCTTCGTGAGTTAATTGTCAGATCTGCTAGTTCATCTTAGACTTTTGTCATTTTTGCCATGATTATTGTGTGCATGCTATGCCTGTGAGTCCTTCATATGTTTTGTTAAGGTTTTGTCTTCTTTCCAGAGGTGCAACCCATGCATTTTTAGGATGTGTGTGGTGACTTGTGGCAAGCTTGCAAAGTGAGGCACCCGGGAAATCTGTTTTCAGAGACTTAGTTGTTTTCACTAAGTCTGGGATTATTTAGTTCATGATGCCATATGTTCAGCTTGTTTCCTAGTGATCCGTGCCTCTTTTGAGGATGATCAGTAAATGAGTTTTGTTAATCATGTTATGCTATATCCATCCATGTCTTTGTTTGCAATTTTGGAGCAACTTAGCTTGAGTCAATCGAGCTCTACTTTTGCTTCGTGGTGAATCTGGGCAGATCGTCAACTTGTTTGCGATTTTGCCGATGCTATTGTAGTTGATCCGTGCATGCTATGTCATTGTTCTTGTCATGTCTAGCTTGTATTTTGTGCCTTCTTCATGGATGTATGCTTGCCTTGCCATGACTTGCACCGTAGTGAGTGCATCGAGCTCGTTTACATGCCTTCGTGAGTTATATTTCAGCATGTCTCAGTTTTCACTAAGTCTGAAAACTGATTGTGTTTTAGCTATGTTCGTGTGCCCGTTAGTATATTTTGTGAACCCTTTTGGCCCAGGTCACTTTGGGTCTTTTGTTAAGCTTGTTGAGTATGTCCATGCTCTTACTTGTCTTAATCAGGTCATGTATCATGTTGTTTTGCTGCTCCGAAGAGGGCTTCGTGATCTGAAATTTCAGACAAGTGTTAATTTCACAAGTCTGGAATCTGTTTTGCATTTGCGTTTTTGCCATGCTTGTTTGAACCTCTTAATGGATGAATTGGGCGTGGCTCAGTGCTAGTATTTTGTTAAGAATCTTGTGTGCATCCCTGCCATGTTTTTTGTTGTCATGTTTGTGGCTGTAGCATGTTCATTTCATTGCATTTAGATGCCTACCTGCTGTAAATAGCAGACCGGTGTCAATTTTGAAACGCTTGTCATTTCCAAACCGTAACTCTGATTCCGGCGTTCTTTATATCGTTTTCAAGCGATTTCATCTCATCTTTCCAGTGGCACCCTTGGAATTCCTTAGGCCAGGTTCATGCATTTCCTGTCATATCTTGCATTTTGCATCCCGCATCGCATCCCGCATAGCATATCTCATTTCATCATTATTGCTTGGTCTTGCACGTGGTTGATTGTATCCTTGTTGCTTGTTTGTCTTGTTGGGTAGAGCCGGGAGACGAGTTCTCTACCGGAGGATCCCGTTGAGTTTGCTTGTGAGGATCCAGTCAACTCTGACAACTGTGCAGGCAAGATGATCACACCCTCGAAATCACTACTATCTTTGCTATGCTAGCTTGCTCGCTCTTTACTATGACAATGCTACGATGCCTACCTTTTGCTTGTCAGCCTCCCAGTTTCCATGTTGAAACTCTAACCCACCATGTCCTAGCAAACCGTTGATTGGCTATGTTACCGCTTTGCTCAGCCCCTCTTATAGCGTCGCTAGTTGTAGGTGAAGATTGGAGGCCGTTCCTTGCTGGAACACCTTTTATTTACTTGTTGGGATATCATTATATTGCCATGTTATCTTAATGCATCCATATACTGGATGAAGGGTGGAAGGCTCGGCCTCTCGCTAGTGTTTTGTTCCACTCTTGCCGCCCTAGTTTCCGTCATATCGGTGTTATGTTCCCGGATTTTGCGTTCCTTACGCGGTTGGGTTATAATGGGAACCCCTTGATTTCGCCTTGATTAAAGCTTGCCAGCAATGCCCAATTTGGTTTACCATTTGCCACCTAGCCTTTTCTTTCCGGGTTCTGCAGACTCAAGGGTCTTATTTTACCCCCCCCGGGCCAGTGCTCCTCTGAGTGTTGGTCCGACCGAGTAGACTGCAGGGGGCCACTCGGGGCAACTTGAGGGTTTGGTTTTAACTGTAGGATGTCTCATCTGAGTGTGCCCTGAGAAAGAGATATGTGCCAGCTCCTATCGGGATTTGTCGGCACATTCAGGCGGTGTTGCTGGTCTTGTTTTAACCTGTTGAATTATCTTGTTGTACCAGGTTGCCGAGTCTGATCGGTGTGTCTCGGGTGGAGGTCTATTCCTTCGTTGACCGTGAGAGCTGGTCATGGGCTAAGTTGGGACTCCCCTGTAGGGATTGACCTTTCGAAAGCCGTGCCCGCGGTTATGGGCAGATGGGAATTTTTTAATGTCTGGTTGTAGATAACTTGAACCCTAACTAATTAAAATGAATCAACTGAGTGTGTTACCGTGATGGCCTCTTCTCGGCGGAGTCCGGGAAGTGGACACGGTGTTGGAGTTATGCTTGCACAGGTTGTTCCTCTAGATTCTCGCTCGCGCCTTGCCTCCTCTTCTCGCTCTCTTTTGCGAATAAGTTAGCCACCATATATGCTAGTCGCTTGCTGCAGCTCCACATATAATTGCCTTACCCTTCCTATAAGCTTAAATAGTCTTGATCGCGAGGGTGCGAGATTGCTAAGTCCCTGTGGCTCACAGATACTATAATTCCAGATGCAGGTCCAGGTGATTTCGCTCCAGGTGACGAGTACGAGCTCAAGTGGGAGTTCGACGAGGACTCTCAGCGTTATTATGTTTCCTTTCCCGATGATCAGTAGTGGTGCCTAGTTGGGGTTTGATTCGGGGCCTTGTTGCATGTTGGGTTTTGCTTCTATTTTGGCGCCGTAGTCGGGCCATGGGTGTTTGTATGATGGATGTTATTTATGTACTTTGATGTGACGTGGTGAGTGTAAGCCAACTATGTATCTTCCCCTTTTATTATATATTACATGGGATGTTGTAATGATTGCCTGACTTGCGACATTGCTTTCAATGCGGTTATGTCTCTAAGTCGTGCCTCGACACGTGGGAGCTATAGCCGCATCGAGGGCGTTACATCAACTCTGTTACTTCTGCATAGTCTTCTTGTAGCATAAACATCTCCTCTAATATCGCATCTGGACAGTGTGCTAATTATTAAGCGATCTAAAACGTCTTATATTCATTCATAGAGGGACGACACCCACTACCGCTGCCTCTGGGGCAAGATCACCTGCCCGCACGGCAACTCCGGTGTCGTCCGCGCCCAGTTCAAGTCCAACCTCCCCGCCGAGTCCATGGTCAGTGCCTGCCCGCCCTTAGTTTTCTTGATGGTGCTTTTTTGCTGAAGGCTGTTTGTTGCTTTGTGTTGTGTGCAAGGGGCGCAAGGTCAGAGTGTTCATGTACCCGAGCATCATCTAAAGTTAGCATCTGCTGCACTATCGCCGATGATGTTTGTTTAAGGTGTTGCTTTGCTCTATGTGATTTTACTCTAGCATGTGTGTTGCATTTTTCCTGCGCCTTGAGAATGACTAGGATTTATGTTAGAGAATTCCAAGTGTAGTCGCAATATATAACATGCCTAAAGTATATGGACTTGTGCAGTGTGTCCATCGAGAGTAGATAAGACTATTTCTTTCATGATTCATCTATATATGCTGCTCTTATATGAAGTTTGTATCTGGATGTCTTATGCATGACAGAAGTTTGTGAAATGCAATGTTTTTCTGTTGTGGTCTGTTTGATGGGGATCGATGCACAGTAGGTCATATCTCTGTGTGTTTGGACTGAGGGAAAAACACTAGCTTATTAGCTTACTTTTCATCAAGTACTAGTATTAGTTGAGATGTAGATGGACTGTTTATTTCATGATTTTATCGATATACAGTTGTTTACATGTTTTTTATCTGGATGTCTTATACATGACAGAAGCTTGTGAATTGAAATGTTTCTTTTGTGGTCTGTCTGATGAGGATCGATGCATGTGTGGATCATATCCTTGTGTGTTTTGGATCTAAGAACTAGCTTATTAGCATACCTTTTTTTATTAAGTACTACTAATTTAGGTGTAGATGGACTATTTCTTGCATGATTCCTCAATATGCAGATATTCTGCTGTTACATGCATGCTTGTATATGGATGTCTATTGGTGTATATGGACTATTTCTTTCAAGATCCATCAATATGCAGTTATATACATGTTTGTATCTGGATGTTTATATTACATCATGAGGTTTTCTACAAACTAGTAAGGTAGTGGTTTCAGCTGCTGCATTATTGCTCATATTTGATACTACACAATGTGACTGGAGTTTATTGTGATTTGTAGAAGATAGAATCTGGATGCAATTGCTTTGATATTCCTGTTTGGCCCCCAGGCATGCTCATGAAGTACAATGAGGTGTCCTCATCTGACTATTTCGCCAATGGGTAAGACTCACTGCCAATCTTTCAAGTAGTAGTAGTACGGTGTCGCTATCATATCTGTTTGTATATAAGTACGCCACTGTTGAGGTTTAGCAATCTCTGTTATGGTGTTGATCTGAATCATGCTTTTCTGTATGTGACAGCGAACTGGCTACCCTCATGTAGTTGAGCAATTAGTATCCATACATGCCTAAATCCTGAGTTTTATTTTTAAACCTCTCCATATATGTGCAGTGCCTATTGTAATTGTCAAGTGTGAATTCTGTATATGAGGTGTGTTCTCCTTGTAGTAATTTCTAGTAGCCTGCTTGTTATGTGTAGAGTGCACAACACATTACGTGTATTGAGGATGAAATGGTCTGAGTATGGCATTTTCAATTTAACTTACTTTTTTGGTGTTGAGATATCGATAAATTGGTGTTGGTACCATGATGCTTGAACTATTATTTTCTTTTGGTAAATGAACTGCTGCTTTGGTGCATAGATGTATCTTCACGAGTCACAAAACTCCTGACATGTAGGCGACTGGAGCGCACTAGAAGCATTGACGACGACTCAATCCTCGGCGCCGCCCTCTGCTAGAGCGGTGCGTCCCCTCTATGTTCTCCCAGCCACCCCTAAGTTTTGGATGTGGATTGTTTTTGTGAACTCTAGCCATGCTCACTTGTAAATCTGGTTTGATGTTTAAACCGTGACTTATGATAATCTGGTTTCATCGCCTTCCAGGGACAACATATATATGCTCAATACACTCTACTTGTTTTCCTGTATAGTTTTCTTACTTGTTTTCCTTTATGTGTTCACTCTTTTTCAGGAGCTCCAAGCCTAATTTTTTTCCTTTATGTTCACTCTTTTACAGGAGCTCCAGTCCTAATTTTTCTGAGTGTGAAGCCGTGAAGCCAAGTGCGAAGCAGTGAATGCTGGAGAGAGATGATGCTGGAGAGATGCCCTTCCTGTAGGTCTGCACATAAGCGGAAGTTCCTGGGTATACAAGATTCGATGGTTAAATTGGTTGATGTGATGTGCATGAGTGTATGCAAACTGGTTGTGTGATGTGAATGAGTGTATGTAGTTTCACGTGTTCTGTTCTGTATAGCATATTGTAATAAACTTATTTTAGCTGTTATTTGAAGATTTTCATATGCTTTTTCTCTTCTGTCTGTTTGATATATACATATATATTGCTTATTAATAAGCTGTGAAAAATCTGACATTTGGGACCCATCTGTAAACTGGAGCTGGGAAAAAAGCTGGAAATAAAAAATAAATTGACGGAAAAATGTTGTGCGGTAGAAAATAAAAAGGCCAAATTGTAAGCCAGGCCCATGTAGCTAACCAAAATTAGCATAAAATACATATATTAAAAGGGCTTGCCTAAAAAAATACATGGGCCGAATTACTGGGTCAGACCCATGTAGCTAATAAAAGCACAGGAAAAAAATACATTAAAAAGGCCGAATTGTTGTGCTAGGCCCATGTAGAAAATCCAATTGGACCGGGCTGAATCTTGTGCCACATCAGATTGCCACGCTGGATGCCTACGTGGCCAGGGGAGGTTGCTAGTGACGAAAACGCCACAGTAGACATATTTTGGTCATAAACGTCTTCAACCATTCCATAAGAAAGGTCGCTAATGTCAGTTTATGACGGCCAGCTTTTGTCCTTATGTTTTTGGCCACAAAAAGGTCACAAATGAAAATTTGTGACCATTCAGTGACCAATAGTGGTGGTCACAAGTTGACATATTTCTTGTAGTGCATACGCAACCCATGAGTGCTTCATATTCTGCTTCGTTATTGGAGGAATCAAAGTGAATCTGGAGGACATATCTGAGCTTGTCTCCTCGGGGGGATACCAGTACCACCCCAGCACCGGAACCATTCAACATCTTGGAACCATCAAAGGACAGGGTCTAGTGCTCCGAGTGAACTTGAGTCGGCAGTTGTTGTTCAATCCACTCGGCGAGGAAATCTTCTATTGCTTGGGATTTAATAGCTTTCTTTGCCTCAAACTTGATATCTAAGGGAAGGAGTTAAATCGCTCACTTTGCCACTCGACCAGTTGCATCTCTATTGTTCAGAATCTCTGATAATGGAGCATCGCTGACGACTGTAATGGAGTGATCCGAGAAGTAATGTGCAACCTTCTTCGTGGTCATATAGATCCCATAAACAAGCTTCTGATAATGTGGATATCTTTGCTTCGATGGAGTCAAAACCTCATAGACATAGTATACTGGGCACTGAACTTTGTAAGCTTTTCCTTCTTCTTCCCGCTCGACCGTAAGTACTGTATTGATGACTTATCCAGTGGATGCAATGTAAAGCAGTAAAGGCTCTTTGCTGATTGGAGCAGCAAGCATCGGCTGGGTGGAAAGCAGGGCTTTAAGCTCTGCAAATGCTACATCAGCTTCAGGAGTCCACTCGAACTTGTCTGACTTCTTCATCAGTCGGTAAAGAGGCAGTGCCTTTTCACCGAGGCGAGAAATGAATCGACTTAGGGCGGCCAAACAACCAGTAAGCTTCTGGACATCATGCACACGCACAGGGCGTTTCATCCGGAGTATGGCACCCACTTTCTCTGGGTTAGCGTCGATCCCTCGTTCGAACGAGAAAACCGAGTAATTTTCCGCCTGGAACTCCAAACGTGCACTTTGATGGATTAAGCTTGATATCATACCTTCTGAGGTTGGCAAAGGTTTCAGCAAGGTCAGCCAGTAGGTCGGAACCTTTACGTGACTTGACCACAATGTCATCCATGTATGCTTCCACATTCCGACTGATCTGAGTGAGCAAGCACTTCTGAATCATCCGCATGAATGTGGCTCCAGCGTTCTTCAAACCGAATGGCATAGTGACATAACAGAAGCACCCAAATGGGGTGATGAAAGCTGTTTATATCTCATCGGGTCCATACAGACGGATCTGATGATACCCGGAATAAGCGTCCAAAAAGGACAAACGCTTACACCCCGTAGTCGAGTCAACTATTTGGTTGATGCGAGGGAAAGGAAAATGATCTTTCGGGAAGGCCCGATTGATATGTTTGAAGTCGATGCACATGCGAAGTGAGTCGTCCTTCTTTGGGACCATGACAACATTAGCTAACCAATCGGAGTGGTAAATCTCTCGGATAAACTCAGCTGCCAGGAGCCGAGCCACTTCTTCACCGATTGCCTTCCTCTTCTGTACGGCGGACCGTCGAAGATGTTCTTTAACTGGTTTCACTTTTGGGTCGACTCGCAAACGATGCTCAGCCAATCCCCTGGGAACACCTGGCCTGTCAGAAGGTTTCCATGCAAAGATGTCCCAGTTCTCATGGAGGAACTGGATGAGCGCTTCTTCCTATTTGGAGTCGAGTGTTGTTGAAATGTGAGTCGGAGCAGCATTGGGGTCCATCGGGTGAATGTGAATCGACTTTGTTTAGCCAGACGACTGGAATGCTGAATCCGTGGCAGGCTTCTTAGCTCGTAACAGATCACTCGGATCTGCATTTTTTTGATATTCCTACAATTCCACTACTGCCATCTATGCGTCGGCGATCTTTGAGCCCTTCTGGAAGCACTCTTCTACTTTCTTTCGATTGCCAGTGATAGTGATCACCCCTTTGGGACCAGGCATCTTCAATTTGAGGTACACATAACATGGTCGAGCCATAAAACATGCATAAGCTAGCCTGCCCAAAATAGCATGATAAGCACTCTGGAAATCTATGACTTCAAATGTCAACTTTTCTTTGCGGTAATTCTTGGAATCACCGAACACTACATCAAGGGCGATCTGGCCGAGTGACACTACCTTCTTGCCAGGGATGACTCCATGGAAACTCATATTGCTTTCACTGAGTCTGGACATCGGAATGCCCATTCCTTTCAACGTCTCTGCATACAGTATATTCAGGCCACTGCCACCATCCATCAGAACCTTAGTCAATCGAGTACCTTCGACTACTGGGTCGACCACAAGCGCTTGCCTCCCAGGGGTGGCTATGTGCGCTGGGTGATCGGACTGGTCGAATGTGATGGCAGTCTGAGATCACTTCAAATAATTGGGTGTCACAGGAGCAACCATGTTAACTTCTCTGTTGATGACTTTTAGTCGACTCTTACTCTCAACGTCAGCGAAAATCATTAGAATGGAATTGACATGGGGGTAACCATCATCGTCCTCTTCCCCATGCTCAACTTTGTCTGTTTCTTTCTCCTTTTCCTTGGGCTGCTTCTCTCGGAATTGCTGGATTAGGAGTCGACATTGTCGAGTGGTATGCTTTGGGTAGATGAAATTATCCTCTTCATCTTTCTTGGTGTGAATGTGGCATGGTAAATCCAGCACATCATTTCCATCCTGATCTTTTACTTTCTTGGGGTTCCACGGTCCTTTTGGTTTCCCCTTGAACTTCCCTTGAGTCACGGATAAGGCTTCACTAGGAGCGGCTGGCTCGGCTTTGCGCTTCTGCTTCTGACTGGAGTTTCCTCCCCCGGTTTCGTGGGCGACTATTTTGTGTTTGCCACTCCGGAGTCGGTCTTCTTCTTCACCATTGGCGTACTTGGTGGCAATCTCCATCATCCAAGTCAGAGTTATATCTCCTGTCCGACCGAGTTTCAGATTCAACTCCCGATACTTAACGCCTTCTTTGAAGGCACAAATTGCTTGGTGATCTGACACATTCTCCACTATGTGGTGCAACGTGATCCATCTCTGGATATAATCCCTCAAAGTTTCATTCGGTTTCTGAACATAACACTATAATTCTATCAACCCTGCTGGCCGCTTGCAAGTACCTTCAAATGTTCTGACAAATACTCGAGCAAGATATTCCCAAGTATAAATACTACCAGGAGCTAACTGATTCAGCCACGCCCTGGCCGAGCCCTCTAGCATCAAAGGAAGGTGCTTCATGGCCACTTCATCGTTGCCGCCACCGATCTATACAGCCACTCGGTAATCTTCAAGCCAAGTGTCAGGCTTGGACTCACCAGTGAACTTACTGACTCCAGTCGCCAACCTGAAGTTGGGAGGAATCACCGCAGCCCTGATGGCTCTGCTGAAGCACTCTGGGCCTGAGACATGCATTCTACTGCCGGTTGGAAAATCTCTGTCGGGGCCTTCTTTGTGAGCTCTGTTTCTGTCGACCAGACCCTGGACGAGAATAGATCTCACATCAAAGCCTGGTTCCCTGGGGTCGACTGGAATCCTTCGCCCACCACTGTGAGGGCGTCTGTCATCCTGCTGCCGAGGCACGTATGATCCACTCCTTGGGGGAGGCATGGGACCTTGACGACGATCATTGTTATCGAGTAGGTGATCATACTGCTCACGGTTTCTGTACTGATCTCGTCGGTCTCCACGTCCCTCATGCCTCGGGGGCGATCTCAGGCTGTGAGCCGACTGGACTGTGTCCGCAACTACGGATCTACTGTGAATCCTATTCCACGACTGAGATATTACTGTATTCTGCTCTCCCGTGGCCCGGAGCAAAGCTCGGATCTGCACCAAACCTCGACCAGCTTCTGACAGGGAAGGTTGAATTGACTCCGCTATTCGGGCCGCAGCTGCAAGATTCTGGATTGGAATTCGGTATACCTGAGTTGGAGGTGGAAAAAGTTGATGTCGACTCGATTCAGGAGCACGCTGCCGAGCACGCTCGTCGAGTGAGCGCTGGAGGTTATCTAGTCGAGTGCGCTCAGCCAAGTTGGCTAGGCGCGCCTCCTCCAAGGCCTGGGCCTTAGGGGTTTCTCCAACGATAGGAGTGTGAAGTGCATCCATGTTCCGGCGGCGAAGTTCCTCCCTCCTCTGTGAAGAGAGGGGTTCGGGTCGGTACTCTTCGTGGACACAGGACGGATCGCCGTCACCATCACCTCCGTCTTCACGGGTGAAGCCACGAGGACTACGTTGTCCATTGACCATCAAAACTTCCGCCGTGGGGTCGCTGCTGTCGCACTCGGATGCGGTCTCTACGGAGCCAGTTGACAGGTCGAACAGGCCGTAGAGAGTTTCGTCGGGCTCGATTGCCGCGACCTGGGGAGTGGCCGATTGGCGAGCCACCGCGTGCCTCACCCACCGCTGAAGCCTCGACCGGCCGGAACGTTTGCCCCGGCGGGCTGCAGGGAGGGAGGTCGGTACGGGAGCCTACCGATACTGAGTTGACGTCTGCCGCAGGAGGACGTCACGGACGCATGCGCGAAAGTGCGTTGCCCCGCGGACGGGGAGCGCCTCGAGGTCGAGTGGCGCTTCCTGGAGCCAAGAAGAGTCATCGGCGATGAATACGAGCGCACCGAGACGGATCTCGTGGCCCTTGGCCAAACCTCCGCCTGAAACCATGTTGAAGGGGATCGGAAAAATCACAACTTCTCCAACAAGTCGCTAAGACACCGGCCCCATGGTGGGCGCCAACTGTCGTGGTTCTAAGTCTGACAGTAGAATGGGGGGTAGGGATGTGGAGGCAAGATCCTATCTATGGAGGAGTTGTTCACACAAGTTTTACGAGTTCAGGCCCTTCTCAGAGGAAGTAACAGCCTTACGTCTCGAAGCCCGGAGGCGGTCGACTGGATTATATGCGTGTGTGTTACAGGGGGTGCGAACCCTTGTCCCTGAGGAGGGGGTGGCTTATATAGAGTTCGCCAGACCCCTCCCGCCCTCAGTTACAAAGGGTTTAAGGTGCATAAAGATGGAGACATTACTGGTAACGCCTGCCATAAAGATACATAATGACCCATAAAGCTATGACTTAATTCCCAACCGTTGCAGAGTGGAGTGGCTCTAGATCTTCTGGTAGTCGAGTGATTGTCCATACGGTCGAGTGTCTTCGAGACTGTCGAGTGGAACATAGCTTCATGGTCGAGTGGATGATGATTTTTCTTCGAATGCTCCTGGTTCCTTTAGAGATGTCCTTGGGGAGGGTATGTCGGACAGATCCATGACCCTACCCTAGGTACATAGCTTCATCAGTAACCATTAAGACTAAGTATCCTTTGCCTATGATAAACGATCTGTTTGACCAGTTGGAGGGAGCTACTGTGTTTTCTAAGATTGATCTTCGTTCTGGTTATCATCAATTGAAGATTCGTGAGCAAGATATTCCAAAGTCCGCTTTGACTACGAGGTATGGGTTGTATGAATATACTGTTATGTCATTTGGATTGACTAACGCTCCTGCATACTTCATGAATATGATGAACAAGGTGTTTATGGAGTTCTTGGATAAATTTGTGGTTCTTTTCATTGATGATATATTGGTGTTATCCATTGTTGAGGAAATCGTTAACTCGTAACTGCTCGGTTGGCTGGCGAGTAGGGGATTAATAGGCTAATCGGCAAGTTAATCAGCCATTTAATCAATTAATCGGACGATTTATCAGTTTATCGGCTACTCGGTGACCCTATGAGTAGGGATTAATCGGCAAGTTAACTAGTTAATCAGATGAATTCTTGAACAGGGGTGTTCTCCAAGAATAAGCAAGAGCATGAGGTGCATCTGCGTTTGGTATTGGAGAAATTAGGGAACATCAGTTGTATGCCAAGTTCAGCAAATGTGAGTTTTGGCTGGATGAGGTAGCATTCCTTGGACATGTTGTGTCAGGTAATGGAGTTGCAGTTGATCCATCTAAGGTTGCTGCAGTTACAGAGTGGGAGACACCCACGACAGTTGGAGAGATTCGCAGCTTTTTGGGCCTTGCAGGTTATTACAGGAGGTTTATTGAGAACTTTTCCAAGATTGCAAAGCCTATGACTGAATTATTGAAGAAGGAAAATAAATTTGTTTGGACTGATGAATGTGAAGCCAGCTTTCAGGAATTGAAGCAGCGTTTGGTTACAACACCAGTCTTAACTCTGCCGGATATACATAAGGACTTCCAGGTATATTGTGATGCTTCTCGTCAAGGACTTGGGAGTGTTTTGATGCAGGAAGGTAAAGTTGTTTCATATGCTTCACATCAACTTAAGAATCATGAGCATAATTATCCTACACATGATTTGGAGTTAGCCTCAGTTGTGCATGCATTGAAAACTTGGAGGCCATATCTTATTGGTAATCATTGTGATATATTTACTGATCATAAGAGCTTGAAGTATATTTTTACTCAGAAGGATTTGAACCTCAGGCAGAGGAGATGGTTGGAGCTTATTAAGGATTATGATTTGAATGTGCAGTATCATCCTGGTAAGGCCAATGTCGTTGCTGATGCATTGAGTCGTTGGAGCCATGTTAATGCAGTTAATATTGATGATATGCCACTAGAGTTATGTGAGCAGTTCAGGAATCTCAGGTTGGAGATGGTTCCTAAGGGATATTTAGCAACATTGGAGGTAAAGCCTACTTTGCTTGGTAGGATCAGAGAAGCTCAAAAGGGTGATAAGGAGATTTCTGAGATAAAAGAGAATATGGCTAAAGGTAAGGCAGAAGGTTTCCATGAGGATGAACATGGATCCATATGATTTGAGAAGCGTATTTGTGTACCTCAGGATGCAGATATCAGGAAGTTGATTCTTCAGGAGGCGCATGATTCACCTTATTCTATTCACCCAGGTAATACTAAGATGTATTTGGATTTGAGGGAAAGATTTTGGTGGCCTAGCCTGAAGAGGGAAATTGCTGGATATATTGCAACATGTGATGTGTGCCAGAGAGTTAAAGCAAAACATCAGAGGCCAGCAGGTTTCTTACAACCATTGCCTATACCTGAATGGAAGTGGGATGAGATTGGTATGGATTTCATTACAGGTCTACCCAGGACTCGGTCAGGATATGATTCTATTTGGGTGGTTGTTGATCGTTTGACTAAAGTTGCTCACTTCATCCTGGTAAAGACTACTTATACCAGTGCTCAGCTAGCAAAGATTTATATGTCTAAAATTGTTTGTCTGCATGGAGTTCCAAGGAAGGTAGTGTCTTATAGAGGTACTCAGTTCACATATAAATTTTGGTGTCAGTTACATGAATCCTTGGGCACCAGGCTGGAGTTCAGTACATCTTTCCATCCACAGACAGATGGGCAGACAGAGAGGGTAAATTAGATTTTGTAGGATATGTTGAGGGCTTGTGCCTTGGACTATGGGTCCAGTTGGGATGATAATTTACCTTATGCAGAGTTCTCATATAATAACAGTTATCAGGCTGGTCTGAAGATGGCCCCATTTGAGGTATTGTATGGTAGAAAGTGCAGGACACCATTAATGTGGGATGAGGTTGGAGAGCGTCAGTTCTTTGGACCAGACTTGATCAGAGATGTTGAGGAGAAGGTCAAGTTGATTCGTGATAGGCTGACGATAGCACAGTCCAGGCAGAAGAGTTATGTAGATGTGAAACGTAAGGAGGTGACATATGAGGAAGGATACCGTGCATATCTTAGAGTTTCACCACTTCGTGGAATTAAGAGGTTTGGAATTAAAGGTAAGTTAGCACCACATTTTGTGGGGCCTTACAAGATCTTGGAGTGTAGAGGAGAGGAAGCTTATCAGCCGGAGTTGCCAGAATCCTTGTCAAGAGTTCATAATGTGTTTCATGTATCTCAGTTGAAGAAGTGCCATGCAGAGATGATGGATGTTCCATTGAGGGACACAGTGCCACTTGAGGCAATTCAGTTGGAGAGTGATTTGACATGTGAGGAGAAACCTGTTAGGATTTTGGAGACATCATAGAGGGTTACTCGCACCAAGACAATTAAGTTATGCAAGATTCAATGGGATCGTCACACAAAGGAAGAAGCCACCTGGGAACGAGAGGAAGATCTCAGGCAAGATCACCCACACCTATTTGCTAGCTAGCCCGAATCTCGAGGGCGAGATTCATCTTAAGGGGGGTAGGTTTGTAACATCCCATTTCCTAAATTAGGATGTTATTATATCATTCATATGCATCTCACATTTTCCACGCATTATTTGTCTTTCTGCAATATTCGAATCATTATGCAACAAAAGGCAATTTATTTGGAGTGGAGATAACATGACTTCTCCCCTATTTTAAAAAAATGTTCATAATGTGCAGAATATTATTTCCAGTTCATCTAATATGTTCTGGTAATTTTTGCGATCTTCAAAATATTTTAATTGTGTGTTATTTTACTGTTTGTCTGGCCTTTTGCATCAAAATGAATTTCTAAAATTGCATTAGGTGTGGAACTAGTGTTCCTGTACTTTATATTAGCAGTATAGATTTACTATGTGTCTGGGTATTTTTATTTAGATTTTATGTTATGTATGTTATTTTATTTATTTTATTCTATTGTTGTGTTAAAAAAAGAGAAAGGTAGCAAGACGGCCAGCCAGCGTCCCAGTGCTACCTCTTGAGCACTGCGTTTGATTTCCCCGAAGAGGAGAGCATGATGCAGCAAAGTAGCGTAAGTATTTCCCTCAGTTTTTGAGAGCCAAGGTATCAATCCAGTAGGAGGCTACGCGCGAGTCCCTCGTACCTACACAAAAACAATAGCTCAACGCAACCAACGCGCTTAGGGGTTGTCAATCCCTTCACGGTCACTTACGAAAGTGAGATCTGATAGAGATGATAAATAATATTTTTGGTATTTTTGGTATAGAGATGCAAAGTAAAAAGTAAAAGGCAAAGTAAAAGCAAAGCAATAATAAAGTGATGGAGATTGATATGATGAGAAAGAGACCCGGGGCCATAGGTTTCACTAGTGGCTTCTCTCAAGAGCATAAGTATTCTACGGTGGGTGAACAAATTACTGTTGAGCAATTGACAGAATTGAGCATAGTTATGAGAATATCTAGGTATGATCATGTATATAGGCATCACGTCCGAGACAAGTAGACCGACTCCTGCCTGCATCTACTACTATTACTCCACTCATCGACCGCTATCCAGCATGCATCTAGAGTATTAAGTTAAAAACAGAGTAACTGCCTTAAGCAAGATGACATGATGTAGAGGGATAGTTTCATGCAATATGATAAAAACCCCATCTTGTTATCCTCGATGGCAACGATACAATACGTGCCTTGCTGCCCCTTCTGTCACTGGGAAAGGACACCGCAAGATCGAACCCAAAGCTAAGCACTTCTCCCATGGCAAGAAAACCAATCTAGTAGGCCAAACCAAACTGATAATTCGAAGAGACTTGCAAAGATAACCAATCATACATAAAAGAATTCAGAGAAGATTCAAATATTATTCATAGATAGACTTGATCATAAACCCACAATTCATCGGTCTCAACAAACACACCGCAAAAAGAAGATTACATCGAATAGATCTCCAAGAGAGGGGGAGAACATTGTATTGAGATCCAAAAAGAGAGAAGAAGCCATCTAGCTACTAACTATGGACCCGTAGGTCTGAAGTAAACTACTCACACTTCATCGGAGGGGCTTGGATGATGATGTAGAAGCCCTCCGTGATCGATGCCCCCTCCGGCGGAGCTCCGGAACAGGCCCCAAGATGGGATCTCGTGGATACAGAAAGTTGCGGCGGTGGAATTAGTTTTTGGCTCCGTCCCCGATCATTTGGGGGTACGTAGGTATATATAGGAGGAAGGAGTACGTTGGTGGAGCTTCGAGGGGCCCACGAGGCAGGGGGCGCGCCCTAGGGGGGCGCCCTCCACCCTCGTGACCGCCTCGTGGCTTTCTTGATAGAGGGTCCAAGTCTCCTAGATCTTATCTGATGAGAAAATCACGTTTCCGAAGGTTTCATTCCGTTTGCACTCCGTTTGATATTCTGTTTCTCTGAAACACTGAAATAGGCAAAAAACAGCAATTCTGGGCTACGCCTCCGGTTAATAGGTTAGTCCCAAAAATAATATAAAAGTGGAAAATAAAGCCCAATATAGTCCAAAACAGTAGATGATATAGCATGGGGCAATCAAAAATTATAGATACGTTGGAGACGTATCAAGCATCCCCAAGCTTAATTCCTGCTCGTCCTCGAGTAGGTAAATGATAAAAACAGAATTTTTTATGCGAGTGCTACTTGGCATAATTTCAATGTAAATCTTCTTAATTGTGGTATGAATATTCAGATTCAAAAGATTCAAGACAAAAGTTCATATTAACATAAAAATAATAATACTTCAAGCAGAATAACAAAGCAATTATGTCTTCTCAAAATAACATGGCCAAAGAAAGCTATCCCTACAAAATCATATAGTCTGGCTATGCTCTATCTTCACCACACAAAGTATTTAAATCATGCACAACCCCGATGACAAGCCAAGCAATTGTTTCATACTTTTGGCATTTTCAAAACTTTTTCGATCTTCACGCAATACATGAGCGTGAGCCATGGATATAGCACTATATGTGGAATAGAATAGTGGTTGTGGAGAAGACAAAAAGAGGGGAAGATAGTCTCACATCAACTAGGCGTATCAACAGGCTATGGAGATGCCCATCAATAGATATCAATGTGAGTGAGTAGGGATTGCCATGCAACGGATGCACTAGAGCTATAAGTATATGAAAGC
This sequence comes from Triticum urartu, assembly GCF_003073215.2. NCBI lineage: Eukaryota > Viridiplantae > Streptophyta > Magnoliopsida > Poales > Poaceae > Triticum > Triticum urartu. Next base: position 275,503,380 of record NC_053026.1, read on the forward strand.
TCAACAAAAGAAACTAAGTGGGTGTGCATCCAACTTGCTTGCTCACGAAGACCTAGGGCATTTTGAGGAAGCCCATCATTGGAATATACAAGCCAAGTTCTATAATGAAAAATTCCCACTAGTATATGAAAGTGACAACATGAGACTCTCTATCATGAAGATCATGGTGCTACTTTGAAGCACAAGTGTGGTAAAAGGATAGTAACATTGTCCCTTCTCTCTTTTTCTCTCATTTTTTGGGCCTTCTTTTTTATGGCCTCTTTTCTTTTTTTTTTTATTTTTCATCCGGAGTCTCATCCCGACTTGTGGGGGAATCATAGTCTCCATCATCCTTTCCTCACTTGGGACAATGCTCTAAATGATGATCATCACACTTTTTATTTTTCTTACAACTCAATACTTAGAACAAATATGACTCTATATGAATGCCTCCAGGGTGTACCGGGATATGCAATGAATCAAGAGTGACATGTATGAAAGAATTATGAACGGTGGCTTTGCCACAAATACGATGTCAACTACATGATCATGCTAGCAATATGACAATGATGGAGCGTGTCATAATGAACAGAACGGTGGAAAGTTGCATGGCAATATATCTCGGAATGGCTATGGAAATGCCATGATAGGTAGGTATGGTGGCTGTTTTGAGGAAGGTATTTGGTGGGTGTATGATACCGGCGAAAAGTGCGCGGTATTAGAGAGGCTAGCAATGGTGGAAGGAAGGAAAGTGCGTATAATCCATGGACTCAACATTAGTCATAAAGAACTCATATACTTATTGCAAAAATCTAGAAGTTATCAAAGCAAAGTATTACACGCATGCTCCTAGGGGGATAGATTGGTAGGAAAAGACCATCGCTCGTCCCCGACCGCCACTCATAAGGAAGACAATCAATAAATAAATCATGCTCCGACTTCATCACATAACGGTTCACCATACGTGCATGCTACGGGAATCACAAACTTTAACACAAGCATTTCTCAAATTCACAACTACTCAACTAGCATGACTCTAATATCACCATCCTCATATCTCAAAACAATTATCAAGCATCAATTTTTTCTTAGTATTCAACGCACTCAAAAGAAAGTTTTACAAATCTTGAATACCAAGCATATTATTATTAAGCAAATTACCATGCTATTAAGACTCTCAAAATAATCTAAGTGAAGCATGAGAGATCAATAGTTTCTATAAAACAAATCCACCACCGTGCTCTAAAAGATATAAGTGAAGCACTAGAGCAAAATTATATAACTCAAAAGATATACGTGAAGCACATAGAGTATTCTTATCAAATTCCAAATTATGTATGGCTCTATCAAAAGGTGTGTACAACAAAGATGATTGTGGTAAACTAATAAGAAAAGACTCAAATCATAAAAGACGCTCCAAGCAAAACACATATCATGTGGTGAATAAAAATATAGCTCCAAGTAAAGTTACTGATAGAAGTGGACAAAAGAGGGGATGCCTTCCGGGGCATCCCCAAGCATTGGATTTTAGGTGTCCTTAGATTATCTTGGGGGTGCCATGGGCATCCCCAATCTTAGGCTCTTGCCACTCCTTGTTCCATAATCCATCAAATCTTTACCCAAAACTTGAAAACTTCACAACACAAAACTTAAAGTAGAAAATCTCGTGAGCTCCGTTAGCGAAAGAAAACAAAAGACCACTTCAAGGTACTGTAATGAACTAATTATTTATTTATATGGGTGTTATACCTACTGTATTACAACTTCTCTATGGATTATAAACTATTTTACTAGCCATAGATTCATCAAAATAAGCAAACAACACACGAAAAACAGAATCTGTCAAAAAACAGAATAGTCTGTAGTAATCTGTAGCTAGCGCAAGATCTGCAACCCCAAAAATCTAAATAAATTGATGGACGTGAGGTAATTTATATTCTCTCTCTTTGGTT
>NC_053026.1:275506310-275518684 GCF_003073215.2 Triticum urartu
GCGCCTCCAGGACCACCTCCTCCTGGCTTGGAACCTGTTGGGACAGCACCTCGGCGTCGTCCGTAGGGTGGGGGGAGGTAGCCGTCGGAAGCGAATTCACATCCGACGAATCCAGGGAACCGCTCGACGACACGTCGAGCCGGTCTTTGGGTGGACTGCATAAACATGTTCGACATAAGGAAAAGTTGTGCAATGGAAGAATACTATGAATCACTCTGGTATCCGGACACTTACGATCTCGCCAGGGGCTTGGCCCTGTGCGGCCACTCCTCTTCGCCGTCGTCGGCGTTGGTGGAGCCGTCCGGAGGAAGGGTTTTCCCCTTCTTGGACCCTTCGGCCTCCCCAGTTGGGGCGGCCTTCCTTTTCTTCTCTCCCCCGCTGGAGGGGGAGAGGTCTCTTCTTCCTCCTCCTCGTCTTCACGGGAGGAGTGCGTCTTGGAGTCATCGGATGATGAATCCGACACCCCCAGGCGCCGGGCACTCTTCCGAGTCCCCGTGGCCTTCTTCTCCGGCACCACATAGGGTGCCGGAACCAGCAGCTTCGCCAAGCGAGCGTCCGCTGGGCCTTCGGGCAAAGGAGCCGGACAGTTGATCTGTCCGGACGTCTCCTGCCAATCCTGTCAAAGGTAAGGGAGCTTAGATCCCGCATGGAGTCAAACTATGAAAAACTAATACCCTATAAAAGGTAAAAACAGCTTACCGCACGAGCGCGACGCCTGCGTGCTGAATCCGCGATCCTCGGTAGCGGATGCGGGGGCCTCGGCGCCCTTGAAAAGCACCTTCCAGGCATCTTCGTACGTCGTGTCGAAGAGCCTGCTCAGAGTTCGGTGCTGCGCCGGGTCGAACTCCCACAGGTTGAAAGCCCGTTGTTGACACGGGAGGATCCGGCGGATGAGCATAACCTGGACTACGTTGACAAGTTTGAGCTTCTTGTCCACCAGGGTTTGGACGCATGTTTGGAGTCCGGTCAGCTCTCCTTCTTTACCCCACGACAGGCCCGTCTCTTTCCAGGAGGTGAGCCGCGTAGGGGGTCCGGATCGGAACTCGGGGGCTGCGACCCATTCAGGGTCGCGCGGCTCGGTGATGTAAAACCACCCCGATTGCCACCCCTTTAGGGACTCCACGAAGGAGCCCTCGGGCCATAGGACGTTGGGCATCTTGCCCACCATGGCGCCTCCGCACTCCGCCTGAGTGCCGCGCACCACCTTCGGCTTGACATTGAAAGTCTTGAGCCATAGGCCGAAATGGGGGCGGATGCAGAAGAAAGCCTCGCACACGACGATAAACGCCGAGATATTGAGGACAAAGTTCGGGGCCAGATCGTGGAAATCCAGGCCATAGTAGAACATGAGCCCCCGGACAAATGGGTGGAGAGGGAAGCCCAGTCCGCGGAGGAAATGGGGGAGGAACACCACCCTCTCATGGGGCCTAGGGGTGGGGATGAGTGCCCCTCTTCGGGAAGCCGGTGCGCAATGTCGTTAGACAAGTATCCGGCCTTCCTCAGTTTTTTGATGTGTCCCTCCGTGACGGAGGAGACCATCCACTTGCCTCCCGCTCCGGACATGGCTGGAGAAGGTTGAGGTGGGGTGTGCGGACTTGGGCGCTGGAGCTCGAGTGCGCGGAAATGGATAGGCAAAGGAGGAAGAAGGCGTGGATGAAAAGGTGGATCCTTATCCCCTTATATGGGCGGACGCGACTATGCGTCCCCACCAGCCTGGTAAAACTCGCTTATCTCCCAAGCGCCGTAATCAATGGCGCGGTTGGGTTACCCACACCCGTATTGATGAGAATCCCGGAATAAGGGGACACGATCTCTGCTTTAACAAGACGTGCCAAGGAAACCGCCTCGCTAAACGCGCTGAGGTGGGACAGTAAAACGATTCGAATAAAGACTTGGCTCGTGTGATGTCACGCTACGGAATACGTCAGCAGATTAGATTTATGTAAATATTATTCTCTCTATGGCAATATGTGGAAACTTATTTTGCAGAGCCGGACACTACCTTTGTGTTCAAAATCTTCTATGAAGTACTTGGAGGAGGAACCCGCCTTGCAATGCCGAAGACAATCTGCGCGCCGGACTCGTCGTCATTGAAGCCTGGTTCAGGGGCTACTGAGGGAGTCCTGGATTAGGGGGTGTCCGGATAGCCGGACTATACCTTCGGCCGGACTCCTGGACTATGAAGATACAAGATTGAAGACTTCGTCCCGTGTCCGGAAGGGACTTTCCTTGGCGTGGAAGGCAAGCTTGGCGATACGGATATGTAGATCTCCTACCATTGTAACCGACTCTGTGTAACCCTAGCCCTCTCCGGTGTCTATATAAACCGGAGGTTTAGTCCGTAGCGAACAACAATCATACCATAGGCTAGCTTCTAGGGTTTAGCCTCTCTGATCTCGTGGTAGATCTACTCTTGTACTACCCATATCATCAATATTAATCAAGCAGGACGTAGGGTTTTACCTCCATCAAGAGGGCCCGAACCTGGGTAAAACATCGTGTCCCCTGCCTCCTGTTACCATCCGACCTAGACGCACAGTTCGGGACCCCCTACCCGAGATCCGCCGGTTTTGACACCGACAAAGACTTTTGAATTCAAATGGGATTTATTGGAAAGAATTAAACGCAACTCTGAATATTGGGAACTCAACGGAGGTAAGGAGTCAGGTATAAACTTTAAGTTTGATTGTTTTAAATCTTTCATGGATACCGATACTTTTAGTGAATTTAGCGCTAAATATAGACTTGACTCTAAGATAGTAGCTTCTTTCTGTGAATCATTTGCTACTCATGTTGATCCCCCTAAGGAGAACTGGTTTAAATATCATCCTCCCATTGAAGTGAAAGTAGTAGAGCCTATTAAAGCGGAAGATGGAACTATTACTTATAATATTGATCCTGTTATTCCTACTTCTTACATTGAGAAACCACCTTTTCCTGTTAGGATAAAGGATCATGCTAAAGCTCCAGCTGTTGTTGGGGATATTACTATTGGACGTAAACCGGCTAGAAGAGGCCGGATTATCCCCAGGATGGTTATCTTACTTAGAGCTCATGAAGACAGGAATAGTGGCGCTTTATGAAGACCCAAGGCCCAAAGGCGGGTTAAGGCCTGTAGATGTAAACCGACATTATCATGTAACTCGTATTGTAAGATAGGAGGAATAGAGACCAAGTTGGACACGTTGATGATCCGACTCGAGACTCTGTAAGCCGACGGACGTCAACCTATGTATATAAAGGGACGACCAGGCGGTGGTTTAGGGAAAAACAGACAACAACTCGAGAGCCAGGAAAAGCGGATTCGCTCCCTGGTCATCGAAACCCTAGCAATTACATCTATTTCCTTCATCGTAAAGGGGCCAAACCAGTATAAAACTCTCGCGTCCCTTGTCCGCTTTAACCCTTAAGCTAACCCGTAGCGATGGCTCCACGACTAAGTCCTTTCACAAGGACATTTGCCATGACAAAACCACGACATTTGGCGCCCACCATGGGGCTGTCGCACGATGGTTTCGAGTTCTTGAAGGTCAGCTTCGAAGGACTCAAGGGATACGTTGTGGGGCCGGTGACTAAAAGTCGTCGCGGCAAGCTCTACCTCGATGACGCAGGATGGGGTCCCGAGGCCGGTTCAATTGAGTACGGGTACCGGGTCCCCTTTGGTGGAATTCACGTCTTCATCGGCAAGATCGGTGAACCGGGCCCTGAGCCGGACATCTCCATCGACATCATCGAGATAGCTCAGCGTGCAAGCTCTGCCCAGGTTCAGCCCACCGTAAAGCATGTCTTCGTAGGTGTCATCCATGGAGCGGATTATGAGGATAGATCAGCGTCTGGTGGCGAAACAGTTGTCTGCTCTGATGACGAGTCTTCAACCGGAGAGACCGAATCGCTGTACCAACTGCAGTATGGCCGGATTAGTGGAGGTTCCGATGGCAACAGTATTCCGGATCCCCTCGATCTGCCAAGCCACGTCGCGGTCTTCATGGCCGGTACACAACCAGCGCAACACTCTTCTACAGCTACGGCAATGATCTCCTGTTCAGCAACAGTGACACCAGCGGAGAAGGGGGCTCTGCGCCGCCTCCGGCTCAGGTTTTGTCTGATCTATTCGACACTTTAGCAACGTTGCTGGCAGCGGAGGTGGATGCGGCAAACCGGGATCAGCACAATGCAAAGATTGCAAAGGTGAAGGATCAGATAACTCAAGCTAAAGCGGACCTGGCAGCAGAAAACACCAGGATGGCTACAGAGCGGGCCGGATTGGAGGCTCATGCATACCGGCTTATGCTGGATCAGAGTGCGTCGGATGACGTCATGAGGAGAAGATACCAATCGTGCCTTCCGTCGGTCTTGGAGGCGAGGAATCTCTTTAACACACCTGGAGCGGCCACCAGCAACCAACCTGTGGTAAACCGGTCGGAGGCACCTGGGACCGGGACACCGATTCATCCTCGTGTGACGGATCCGCCTCCTCCACCTCGTCAAAACAACCTTCCATCACGTCACATCTCAACACCTCCGGGTCATTACTCTAACCCATTGGATAACATCGTTGCTTCCGCTTCATGATTGGCAGCGCTCCCCATTGATGGCGAGTCCCCCGTAGCAATTGAGACACGACGAGCTAGGGAGCTCCTACAAATGGCTTTGACTCAGTAGCAAGCCTATTCATATAGCCACGAAAGGATACATTCCACTCCCCTCCCAAGCCGGAGCTACAGCAGGCATATCGATCAGCCGGCCGTATCAAGCAGTGCGAGGAATCGTAATCCGCCCCATGGCAATAACCCGACGAGCGGCGGTGGCGATGCCCAGGATGTAGTGGATCGCGCTAGGGCACGTCAGGAAGCCGAGTTAGCAGCACAGCATGAAGCTCCGGTTCGTCAGTTCACTCTAGTTCGTCCAACAACATCGGTGAAGCCAGGGATTACTTCCAGTTCTTTGGGAGTGCCATGTCTTGTCCCAGCGCTGCGCAACGTATGGTTACCCAAGGATTTCAAGGGCCCATGTAAGGTGCCGAATTACACCACCGATTTATCCCCTGAGTCATGGATGGAGAGTTATGAGATGGCAATGGAGATGCTGGATGTGGTGAAGCGGCATGTGCCAAATACTTTACCATGATGTTGGAGGGAACAACTCGCACATGGTTGAAAAATCTGCCAGCCAACTCTATTGGATCATGCGCCGAGTTAAGGACCCGGTTTATCCAGAATTTCAAAGATACGTGCAAGCAGCCCATGTCCATCATGGACTTAGCTGCCTATGTCCAGGAGGAAGGAGAATCAACAACCCATTGGGTGCGCTAGGTTTCTGAGATTTTGCATTCGTCAGACCGCATCAACGCTGACACAGCTGTTTTAACATTGGAAGGCAATTGTCGGTTTGCATCTTTGAAGCTGAAATTGGGACGTCTTAAATGCCATTGTAATGACATGAGGACACTTATGGCGGCTCTAGTGAAGTATGCCGAGTCTGATAGTACCAAGGACTCTGAGTCTGAGGATGACAAGACAGGGAAGGGAAAGAAGAGCGGCAACGCCAAGGGGCCGGCAACTGACCGCGACTGTCTAAACCATTTGTTATTAGTCTTTAGGGAGACCTCCTAGTGCTGGTCGTTATGTATTCCCAATTGATGTACCGGTGCGGAAAACTCTAACGCCACATCCCCAACATGCGGGATCTACCCGTGAGCATCGCTGGCCGAAATCTTTAAAGGCGGACGCGGCGACAGAAGCGAGGCGCGGGGCTACACAAAGGCCAGCCAACCGATAGGTAGGTATCCCAATCTGCTTGTGTCCAGTATTTCCTTATGGGAGTTAACCGAATACTCGGACTGCGCGGATAGCCTGGCCACGGCCACAGCGCTGTAATCTCATGTTCGAACGAGACAGAATTTTATAAACGTCCAGAGGCGCAGGTTCATGAGTATCGCTGTATGTACAGGCTTTGCACGCAGCGTACAGGTGGGTGAAACGTAGATGGGTGGAAAGAGACGGCAGAAGGGTGGGGTAGGCAGAAGCTGATCAGGTGTCCGGCTCCCCTTGAAACCAGGCCGGACTTGGTGATGGGATGCTGGAGATAATGCCTTTGGAGGGAAGCAAGGGGGAGGACAAGGAAACTATGGCCTCCTCGAAGGAGGCTGCTCCGAAGGGAGGAACCGACAATTCCTCTCCTAAGGGGAAGAAGAGAGCCGCCTCTGACGACCCGGAAACCATGGCCTCGAAGCGGGGGGAAATCCTCGTCAGAGGGTCCGACCGGGGAGTTCCTCGGCCGGACTACGCCCTCAAGGGGATCAGCCCTCCAGCGAGCCGTAAGTAGAGAAAGATTTTCCTTTTGAGGGATGAGGGAAATCCTTGATTTATATCTGAGAAGATTAACCAAATTTTTACCTTGTAGCTCGGACCTCAGCCCTTCTCAGCAGAGCTCGTCTTCGGGGGATCTCTTCCGGAGATGATGGAGAGCGGGACGCCTCCCCCTGCCGTGCCGCCTAGCGAGGCGGGCGACCCTGAGGTGTCGTCGCGGAGGGTTTCTCCGAATCCGGCAGGGGCGGAAGATAGCTATGTGGCCCCCCGAGGTTCTCCGCGTCCGGCCTTTGAAAGAGGTCGTGGGACAAGTCCGGCACCGTCTGGTGCTCGGTCGGAGGAGCTAAATATTCTGCTGGGGCGAGCTTCTATCTCGGAGGAGCACCATGCATTGATGGGCATGGTGATTGAAAGGATCTCATCCGCAGAGAGCGGATTGCATGAGGCCGTCAAAAGTTTAATGACGGGTTTTGAGGTACATTAGATAATGTACACTTTTGTCAGTTGCGCATTAATAAGATGCGCCCTGTGTAGATAGTAGCCCCTGAGACACTGCGCGTCGTCAAGAAATGACGGCACGCGGAGGATCATAATCCCAGGTCTAAGATGTCGCCTTTTAATGTAGGCGGCGGGGTGTCCGGAATCGAGCCGAACTGATGATTTTGCCGAACTAAAGCGGGAACTGGATGTGGCAAATGCCGACATCACGCTTGTCAACAAGCGGCTTGATGAGGCTCAAGGTATGTAATTCCTCGGGCGGCAGCAGGTAAGAAGAGTTTTATGCCAGTGTCTTACGATGTGTGTGCTTGACGCAGATGGTGCGGCCGCCGTGGAGAGTCTTAGGGCAGAACTTGCCCGAGCTAAAGAACAAGCCAGAGAAAGTGATGCGGCTGCCAAGAAAGCCCTTGAAGAGCTGAGAGCCGAACAGGCTGCTCATTGCCGAAGCAAGGAAGAGATGGCCGAGATGGCCGAAAAGTTAAAGAGTGCTGCAGACCATTGCAGACTTCTTGAGAAAGAAGACCAGGCGAAACAGATGGACTTAGAGAAGGCCGTTGCCAATGCCAAGGACGCACGCTCTGTAATGAGAGCTGCGAAGGAGGAGCTGCGTCAGGCCGAATAGATTGCGGCTGGAAAGCCCTTTATGCTGCAAAGGAAATTTTGCGATCCGAAGTTTGCTCCGTTGGACCGGATGTGGAGCGTGGAGGATACCTATCTGGATTTGGCAGCGAGTGCTGCTGATGCGACCGAACACTTTCGAGATCAGAAAGATCGCGAGGAGGAAAAGCTTTTCTGGTCGCAGTTTCACAATCCAGAGCGTCCGCTGGCAGTGGATGATCGTTTGGCTCAATGGGCCGAACTGAATAGGTTGTCCGGACTCGCCATGAAGTACGTCATGGGTCATCTGTGGCCGGGGAGATCGGAGCCGAAGAGTTATTTCAGCTTGGTGCAGAAATTCCTTGACGCGGTGCCGCGTATTAATGCAATGAAGAGGTCAGCATGCATAGAGGGCGCAAGGATGGCTCTTGCACGTGTCAAGACATATTGGGCAGAGATGGAGACCACCATTGTTGCGTCCCAAGATTCGGACAAAAGCCGAGTACCCTCCGAGCACTATTTTCAGGAAGTCCTTGAAGGTGCTCATGTAATAGAGACGCAGTGCTCGAAAGATGCTATGTTGTGATAGCATATGTAATTATAAAGTAAGATTTTGATAAACTGTAGTGGCCTTTTTATACTTGTGCCTTCAAGTATTGGGAACACCTCCTGTGCGGCCGTTTTAAGATATATATATATATACAAAATCTGAAAGATGGCAGTCGTTGGCTTCAGCCCCCACGCACATAGTGCGGGGGTGCTCGCAGAAGACGCATTTTCACACTTAACCCAACATCTTGGTCCTACAAAGGAGGTGGTAGCGCAGCGGGCCAGGCAACCGGACTATAATGCTTTAACACTTTCACTTAGCCATAGGAGCTTGACAGTGAGACTATTTAGGTAGCCCCTTGGTGGCGACTACGCTCGCCCGAGTTCGGGACGCGTATGTGCCTGGCCGGGAAGTGGCCCTTCGTTAAAGCGGAGGAATCCGATAGATTCTGATAGGTCATCGAGTGGCTGACCAGTCTCACACTACATCATGACAGTCAGTTTTCGGCTTTCTCTACTAAGGTGCTCGCCCGGCCGAACCGGGGCACAATCGCAGTAGTTCTCCTGGTGCTACCTTAGCCGATAGAGCGGAACATAAGGTAGCCGAACTCAGGAGCCGGGCAACCCAACAATTGACCAAAGACATGATTCGGAGCCGATGCATATAATGCCAAAACTCGCGACACCGAACACTCCCTAAGGTGTTCGGTCTTTATGAGTGCAGGCGAAACAACACTCTTTATTAAAAAAGCCCCTAGTATCCAGGTACGTGCAAAAATTCTGACGTGGCCACATGCCAAGACGCCAGCCTCCTCCTTGGTTATATCAAAAAAACCAGGGGATGTGTAGCAACAAGAGATAGTTAAAAAGGTTTAAGCAGGGTCTTAATCTAAAAAGAATCCTTTAGGACGGATCCCTACTGCATGTCTGCGCCTGTGTCTCCATTGTGCCGTATCCTGGACGGGCGCCGCACGACGTTCATCTGTAAAAGAGAGAAACTGAGTTGAAAACGGGTCGTGCTGAACAAAAGTTTAAAATAAACAAAGTATAAAGTAAAATATATAAAATTGAGCTTTATTATCTCATATTGTATATGCATGGAGCCCCTAGTGCGGGGGTATATGGCCACTAGGCCTGCGTCCAATGATGATTTTGTACCGAACTCGTCTATCCGCGTTCGTGGTCTTTAATGACCTATTTCGAAGTTTTTTGGCCGGTGAGGCCATTTTACTGTGGGGCTGTCAAAGCGGCCGCACAGTCCTCCGCTTGGGGAGGCGCACTTTAGTGCTTCCCCTTCAAAGAGATGATGCCTCGTGGACCGGGCATCTTAAGCGTAGAGATGCATAATGCGGTATTGCGTTAAAGCGAGCGAAAGCTTCGCGTCCCAGTAGTGCTTGATAGCGACTTGAGAACGGGACGATATGGAAGGTCAGCTTTTCGCGGCGGAGGTTATCGGCAGAGCCGAATGTGACTGTCGAGCCGGAGAAAACCCACTACAATGGGTGTCCGGACCAGGTATTACCCCTTGAAAGGAGGTTTTGCTGCGGCGGATTCTTGCTGGGTTTATCCCCATGTGCTGGATTGTATCCTGATATATCAGGTTTAGTCCACTGCCGCCGTCCATAAGGACATTTGAAAACTTGGAAGTCCGCCAATTATTGGATCGAGTATCAAGGCAGTCCAGCCTACATTCTTGATATTTCTAGAATAATCTAGCTGATCGAAGATGATCGGTTTTGACAACCAGTGGCAGGATCCTTTGGGGATGGGCCGTGTGGTGCGTACCTTTACGGGCGCAGCACGTTTTGTTATGTGAAGTGAGTTCACTGTTTTTACTTCTTGTGGGAAGTTCTTTTGTTTCCTGGTGCTCTGCTTTTGGGGTTCGTCCTCGTCTTCGCTTGGTGTGTCGAGCCCCTTGTGTTCGGCATTGAGTCTGCCGGATTGTTTGAAAACCCAACAGTCTCTGTGGGTATGGTTAGCAGGCTTCCCGGGAGTACTGTGTATCTGACATATCCTGTCCAGGATTTTATTTAGGTTGGATGGATCGTCCCTGTTATCCTGTGGGGGGATTTCCTGATTTTGTCGTGAGCCTTTGAATCCGGCATTGACTGCCGTGCTCTTCGGACTTTTGTCCTTAGTCCGGCGACGGTCCTTGTTGCGTCGCGGTTTTCCGTTTCCATCCCTAGTTTCGGATGTACTTGGGTCGCTGGGGCTGCACCTTGCCAACCAGCTGTCCTCCCCTGCACAAAAGCGGGTCATGAGGCTTGTTAGTGCGGCCATTGTTCTTGGCTTTTCTTGGCCGAGGTGTCTGGCGAGCCATTCGTCTCGGACGTTATGCCTGAAAGCTGCTAAGGCTTCGGCGTCCGGACAGTCGACTATCTGATTCTTTTTAGTGAGGAATCTATTCCAGAACTGCCGAGCTGATTCTCCGGGTTGTTGAGTTATGTGACTAAGATCGTCTGCATCCGGAGGGCGGACATAGGTCCCTTGAAAGTTTGCTCCGGGAAAGCATCCTCGAGCTCTTCCCAGCTTCCAATTGTGTTTTCGGGAAGGCTTTTAAGCCAATGCCGGGCTGGCCCTTTAAGCTTAAGGGGTAAATATTTTATGGCGTGGAGATCGTCTCCTCTAGCCATGTGTATGTGGAGGATATAATCCTCGATCCAGACTCCAGGGTCTGTTGTTCCATCATATGCCTCTATGTTTACGGGTTTGAATCCCTCTGGAAATTCATAGTCCAGGACCTCATCGGTGAAACATAGGGGGTGTGCGGCGCCCCTGTATTTGGGTGTGCCGGATTCTGATGATGGCTTCGTAGCGTTGCTTATGAGAGCTTGCTTTCTTGGCCCATAAATGGACCTGACTGGGCCATGATGCGAATCCTTAAGTGGGTCGCATGCCGATTTAGGTGCGGCGCCGCTTGCCGCTTTATGGGGTCGTCTATCCGACCGTGTGGCTTTCTCATTTTTTGAATGCGAGGGCTCTAGGGCCTCTTCGTCGAATTCAGGCAATAGCTTTCTTTGGATAGCTTTTAGTGCGGCGACTGTCGCCGTATTTATCTGTGGTACTGATTACTTTGCTCCATCTAATCCGGAGTGCATCTTCCGCTGTTTTTAGCTTCCGCTTCTGCCTTTTTAGGCTGCGTGTAGTTGCAACGAGCCTCTCATGGAGATTCTTCTGCTCCATAGGTTTATCCGGCGTGAGGTCGTCCGGAATGCCATTTTTTCCGGAGGAGGGGTGTTCGGTTTCTCTATCCGTGTTGCCCTGTTTGGACGGTTGCTCTAAGGCCTACTCGTCGTCTACTGGCTCGTCCTGCTCTATGGCTGGGTTTTTGTCGTGGCGGGGCTTGGGTTGGCGTTTACGCCGACGCTTTGATTGCATTTCGGGGGGTCGATCTCCCGTCCCATCCCCTTTTTCCTCGTTGTCGCTTCCTTTAGGGGTATCCACCATGTACACATCGTGAGATGAGGTGGCTGTCCAATGCCCTATGGGCGTTGGTTCGTCGGTATCTCCTGCATCGTCATCCATGCTGTCGATGTCTCCGGAGTCGAAGTTGAGCACGTCGTTTAAATTGTCGACAGTGGCTACCAAGTGGGTGGTGGGTGGGCTTTGAATTTCTTCATCGTCCGTATCCCATCCTCGCTGACCGTAGTCGGCCAGGGCTCTCCTGATAAGGAGAGACTTGAGAGAGTTCAGGATATCGCCAAAAGGCGAGTGCTGAAAGATGTCTGCGGCGGTGAACTCCATTATCGGCGCCCAATCGGATTCGATCGGCAGGGGCGCGGGGGGTTCGGAGTTCGGAAAGGAGTCCGGATCCTCGGAGTCACGGATCATGCAGAGTGCGGGGCTAGCGTTCGGCTCGATCGCCTTTGAGATCGAAGCCCCCGAGGTGACGTCCAACCGCTCATCCTCGATTGGCGCAATAGGCTCCGAGTTAGGGGTCGGAACCGATGCGTGTGCGGCCTCCAGGACACTGTCCGGAGGCAGAGCTAGATCATGCCCCTCGAGATAGTGCGGCGCGCTTGGCCGTGGCTCGAACCCGTCGAAGATCAAGTCTCCGCGGATGTCAGCCGTGTAGTTTAAGCTTCCAAACCTGACTTGATGGCCAGGGGCGTAGCTTTCGATCTGCTCCAGGTGGCCGAGCGAATTGGCCCGCAGAGCGAAGCCGCCGAAGACGAAGATCTGTCCGGGGAGAAGTCTCACCCTGGACCGCTATCGTTGTTGATGATCAAAGGAGCCATCGGGCCTAAAGGCGACGACACAGAGGAACTCTCAATGAAAGCACCAATGTCGGTGTCAAAACCGGCGGATCTCGGGTAGTGGGTCCCGAACTGTGCGTCTAGGCCGGATGGTAACAGGAGGCAGAGAACACGATGTTTTACCCAGGTTCGGCCTCTTGATGGAGGTAAAACCCTACGTCCTGCT